>NW_026728228.1:140000-200000 GCF_030684315.1 Stegostoma tigrinum | reverse complement strand
GTAATTTCAAGCCAGACCCTTGATATAGTCTACATGGATTTCCAGGAGGAGTCTGACATAGTAACAGAGCACAGACTTGTGCAGAAAGTTATCGATCATGGTCTGAAAAGGACCCTGGCAATGTGGGTACAAAACTGTTCGAGTGATCGGAAGTAGGGAGTAATGGTCAGGAAATGTCTCCCAGACTGGAGGAAGGTTTGTAGATGGGGTTGCCCAAGCTGTCAGTTTTGGGACCATTGTTTTCCCTGATTTGGATCATGCCGTGCAGAGGACAATTTTGAAGTTTGCAGATGTCCCGAAATTTGGGAGGATTGTAAACCATGGTGGGGGGGGTGGGGTGGGGGGGGGGGTGGTGCAGTCAGTGCGGAACTCCGAAAGGGCATTGACGAGCCGGTGCAGCGGGCAGGCACAGGGGGGCAGGTGAGATTCGTAGCAGGGAAGCGGGGGTGATGCACTTTGGGTGGAAGAACATTGAAGGACAATACAAGTTGGAGGGAACAATTCTAAAGGAAGTGATGGAGCTGAGGGATGTGGGCGTATATATGCACAGATCACTGGTGGCGAAGCAGGTAGACAGCATGAAATAAAGCATAGTGTTCATGGTTTTATTAACAGGGACATGGAGTGCAACTTGTATGAGACACTTGTTAGACCTCAGCTGGAGTAACGTTTACAGTTCTGGGCACATTGTGGGAAAGATGTCAATGTGTTGAGCAGAGAATGCAGACGTGATCTACTAGAACAGTTCCAGGAATGAGAAACTTCAGCGATGAGGGTAGATTGTGGAAGGTGGGGGCTGTTTTCCCTTGGAGCGAAGAGAGGGAGATCTGATAGAGGTTTTAAAAATCACCAGCAGGCGAGACAGAGGAGATAAAGAGAAGCAGTTCCTGCTTCGTGCTCATAACAGGAATTAGACATGCAAACGAAACAAGGGCAATGTGAGAAAATGGTCAGGGTGTGGTTTAGGGTATGGAATACATTGCCTGGGAATATAGGGCCCAGCGGTGGACGCAGATCTGTTGTTGGACAGCATTTACTGAATAAGCCAAATGGAGTGACGATCTGAATGAGTGTATGTTCAGGCACAATCTCAATGTGTGATGTATGTATCCCATGAGAATGAATGGCCTTTGTCTGCCGCCCGAGACTTTTTGAGATGGAGACAGATAGAACACAAGGATTGGCGGACTGAGAGACTGTCTCATTTAAGAAAGGCGAGAGAATTTGACTTTGAATCATTTCTTGGCACGTGTATCCAACACAAAAAAAAAGCAAAAAATGTGAGAGAGCCAGCAATGTACAGAGAGAATGGAAGAGGGTAAATTTGGGGTTTGGAAAGGGGGAAACAGAATCAGGGAAGAAAAGGAGAGACAACAGAGGGAGAGAGAGAGAGTGAGACCTAGCCACAGCAATACTGAGAGAGACGGAGAGAGGCAGAAAGTGATAGGTGACATAGAGACTGAAAGAGAAGGTGGCGCAGATGAGGAGAAGAGAGAGAAAGATGGATAGAGTGATGAGGAGGTGCAGTCGGCAGTCGTTACCTCTCCTTTCCCTTTCTGTGTCTGTAGCTGTCTCCTGGAGCTCTGTGAGCTGGAGGGAAACATTGGGTAGAAGGCAGTGCACAGACCGTTTGGCTGGGGAGGGGAGTGCGCGTTCACGAGGACGGTATTTGACACAGTTCAAGAGCTGATTGAGGAAACCCCCAGCCACATCTCACTCTCCCACCAAGGGATGGACAGTATGGGTGAAGATCATATCAAAGAAACAGCACAACCTCCTCCAAATTGATTCTCAGTTTGGGAGCAAATATAAACATGTTATTGTTGCATCCAGTCATTAACTGCACCGTTAGCTGAGTTTCATTTAGATACCCCTCACATAATCCTTCTAAAGTCCATCGGGTAAAGACCCAGAGCCTTCAAATGTTCCTCATATATGTTAAGCCTTTCGTTTCTGGGATCATTCTCGTGAATCTCCTCTGGACCTGCTCCAGGGCCAGTACATTCATCCCATGGTATGGGGCCCAAAGTTGGTCACCGAGTTCTAAATGTGGTCTGACCAGAGCTTTATAGAGCCTCAGGAGCACAGCCCTGCTTTTACATTCGAGTCCTTTCGAAATAAATGCCAACATTGCATTTGCTTTCCTAACTACATAACCTGCATGTTTATCTTAAGAGAATCCTGGGCTAGTACTCCTCAGGCCCCATGTACTTCAGATTTCTGAATTTTCTCCCCATTTCGAACACAGCCTAAGCTGCTACTCTTTTGCTGTGTTTGGTTCATTAGCTCGCAGACGTTTCATTACCCTGCTGGGTAACATCATCAGTGCAGCCTCCGATGAAGCGCTGTTGTGCTTTCCAACCTGGTTTTTAAACTCTGGGCTCTGTTGGAGATGATTTCCTTACTTCTGGCTTTTCTTTGCACTTTATAGCTCTCAGCACCGCTTATAGGAAGGATGCTGTGAAAGCTGAAAGGCTTCAGAAAAGATTTACAAGGATGTTGCCAGGATTGGAGGGCTTGAGCTACAGGGAGAGGCTGGGGCTATTTTCCCTGGAGCATCGGAGGCTGAGGGGTGACTTTATAGAGGTTTATAAAATCATGAGAGGCATGGATAGGGTGAATAGACAAGTCTTTTCCCCCAGTGGGGAGGGGGTCCAAATGAGAGGGGCATAGGTTTAAGGTGAGAGGGAAAGGTTTAAAAGGGAGCTGAGGGGTAACTATTTCACACAGAGGGTGGTGCGTGTATGGAATGAGCTGCCAGAGGAAGTGGTGAAGGCTGGTACAGTTACAGCATTTAAAAGGCAACTGGATGGATATATAAATAGGGAGGATTTAGAGGGATGTGGGGAAAATGCTGGAAAATGGGACTAGATGAATTTAGGGCATTGGGTTGGCACGGATGAGTTGCACTAAGGGGTCTGTTTCTGTGCTGTACATTTCTATGACTCAATGACTCAGTGCCCACTCACTGTATGTAGGCCTGGAGGATGCCAGCCTTGGTGGATTGCATTGTATTAAACTGGGGCAGGGGTGGGAGTAGGATCAGTTGTTATGGGGTTTGAGGTGGGTGCGAGGTATTGAGTGAAGGTGATGCATGCAATAGTGAGGTTGGTAGTCCAGGAGCACTGGTGAGGTTTGTGCCACAGTGCCAGAGTTAGAGTGAGTGGGAGTGTGAAGGTGGCAGAAAGCAGGAGATGTTGATCGAATCCCTGTGCCATTTCAGAGACAACACGGGTGTGAAGCTGGATAAACACAGCAGGCTAAGCAGCGTGAGAGGAGCAGGAAAGTTGACATTTCGGGTTGAGACCCTTCTTTGGATAAACTTCTGAAGAAAGCTCCTTGGCCTGCTGTGCTTATCCAGCTCCACACCGTGTTGTCTCTGATTCCCTAGCATCGGCAGTTCCTGCTATCTCCGTATCAGGGACATTTTGCTTTCCGACAAGTTCAGTGTGCGAGGTCATTCCTGGCTTGCAATGGGAGACTGCATGAGATTAGTCACTATGAAGGACACCCAAAACAAATTCCACGCTCCTTCACTTTGCCATAGCTACAGATACAGCTTCATTTACCGGTTGCTTAAACATCCCCCCCCGCCCAATCTTTTGACTATCTCTTCCTGGAGCCATTATACAAATGAGCTTAGAGTTTTTCAGCTTCAAATGATCCCTTCAGGGCTTTAACTAAACACTTCTGGCCTGGGAAGATTCAGCGCTACAGTTCTGATTAAAGGCCTTAATTTTTGGCTGCAAATGTACAAATTTGGGCAGCACGGTGCCTCACAGCATCAGGGACCCAGGTTCAATTCCACCCTCAGTGATGGTAACACCATTGAATGTGAAGGGGAGGTGGTGAGATTCATAGCCTGGCATTTGTGGGGCGTGAATGTCACTTACCACTTGTCAGCCCAAGCCTGGATATTGTCCAGATCTTGTTGCATGTGAACGTGGACTGCTTCAGTATCTGAGGAGTTGTGAATAGGGCTGAACATTGTGCAATCATCAGCGAGCATCCTCACTTCTGACCTTATGATGGAGGGAAGGTCATTGACGAAGCAGCTGAAGGTGGTTGGGCCGAGGACACTACCCTGAGGGACTCCTGCAGAGATGTCCTGGAACTAAGAAGACTGACCTCCAAAGACCACGACCATCTTCCTATGTGTCAGGTATAACTTCAAACTATAAGGTCAAGGCCCCTCAGGGTCTTATACATCTCAGCAATTTGCTTCTTAATTTTCTAAACTTCAGCGAACACAAGCCCAGACTGTCCAACCTTTCCTTGTAAGACAACCTTCCCATTCTGGGTATTAGGCTAATAAACCATCTACAAACTGCCTCCAATATAATTAAATTCTTCACAAAGCGAGGAAACCACTGTACATATTGTGCTAGGTGGAGTTTAACTAAAGCTTAACTTCTGTAGCTTTGGACTGAAATCTGCTCACAGTAAAATGGTAGCTTTCCAGATTACTGAATCTGCATACTACCCCTCTGTGACCCATACAAAGGTCACCCAGATCCCTTTACACTTCAGAACTCTGCAGCCTTCTTATATACTCCTTCTGTATTCTTTTTGCCAAAATGAACAGTTTCACACTTACCCACAATCTACTCCCTTTACCAGGTCTTATACCCACTCACACGACCTATCTGTATCCCATCATAGACTCCTACGTTCCCTTCGTAACTCGCTTTTCGGGTCATAGAGATGTACAGTGTGGAAACACATCCTTTGGCCCAACTCGTCCATGCAGACCAGATATCCTAAATAAATCTGGTCCCATTTGCCAGCATTTGGCCCATTTTCCTCTAAACCCTTCCTATTCACGTCCCCATCCAGATGCTGTTTAAATGTTGTCATTGTACCAGCCTCCACCACTTCCTCTGGCAGCTCATTCCATACACACAGCCCCATGTCCGTGAAAAAGTTGTCCCTCAGGTCCCTTTTAAGTCTTTCCCCTCTCACCTTAACCCTATGAATTGAATTGCATTAGCCTTTATTGTCACATGCACTGGAATGGGTACAGTGAAAAATTTGTGATCTTGCTGCTTTGATGCCATGTTAGGTACAGGGTTCCCACGTAGGGAATACTTAACAATTTGTTACAGACTTGAGAGAATCATAAGTAAAATCTCAGCAAAAGAATAAAGAAATTTTCTTTTTAAAAAGCACTTGAATTTTAGCCTTTTAACCGAGTGCATGCCAGCTTTCAGAGCACCCAGGTCAAGTCTCTGGAACACGCATGGCTGTAAATATTGAGGCATTACTCCAATCCCTGAGGCGCTCCCCCTGCTGGCCTGGCCTGGGACTCGCTGCTGGGACTCACCGCCCCCTGCTGTCCCTGGCCTGGGACTCGCCTCCAGGACTCGCTGCCCCCTGCTGTCCCCGGCTTCGGGACTCGCCGCCCTCTGCTGTCCCCGGCTTCGGGACTCGCTGCCCCCTGCTGTCCCCGGCTTCGGGACTCGCCGCCCTCTGCTGTCCCCGGCTTCGGGACTCGCTGCCCTCTGCTGGTCCCGGCTCCAAGACTCGATGCCCCCTACTGGCCCCGGCTCTGGGACTCACCGCCCCCTGCTGGCCCCGGCTCCGGGACTCGCTGCCCTCTTCTGGCTCCGGCTCCAGGACTCACCTCCCTCTGCTGGGATACTGAAATTGCCGTGATGGTATTGACCGGTCCGAAGGGCCGAATGGCCTGCCCCTGCACCTATTTTCTTTGTTTCTATGTTTCGTGAGTGTAGAGATTGTAACAGGGCAGCCAGGGGGACCTCGAAGATTATGAGTCAGTGTCAAGGACTCTCCCTGTGTACGTAAAGAGTGACTCGGTGACAGGATACCAGCCTCTGTGGAGTTATTTCAATTCGCACCTTATCAGTAACTAACAACCAGAGTTACTCGGTGGCAAAAAAACGGTCACTGTTTCAATCTGTTTTCCAGGTGAAACAATTACATGTAGCAAAACTTAACCTTTTGACCACACATAACCTTTGCGTTTGACTTTAAAATTTGTGCCAATGTGTGTGTAAGATGGAACTTGTACAAGCTGACCCATTTGCATCTCCCAGGATGATAGATTGACGAAATGCTGAGGAATATTTCACCACCTCACCCACTTCACATACTCTGTATGACAATTGGTGCAGGTTAGTATTTTGCAGTCTTCTATATTAGATTTTGTGTGATTTTGAAGTTATAGGCAAAATTTTAAACAATGACTTTTGTAAGACGAAAAGTAATGGAATGCCAGGCATTCAGAACCTGTGAGGGAAAGGAAAATCTGAACATTTTTCAAACTGCACTTGAGAGAGAACAAATTGCCAGTTCTCTGTGTCTGATTTAATGGCACTTTCACCAGTTACGGGAGGATTGAGATGATAACTTCCAGAATATCAGTTTTTAGGGTCCTGCTGCCTCACGGTGCCAGGGACCTGGGTTTGATCCCACCCTCAGGTGACTGTCTGTGTGGAGTTTGCACATTCTTCCCCTGTCTGTGTGGGTATCACCCGGGTGCTCCAGTTTCCTCCCACAGTCCAAAGATGTGCCGGTTAGGGTGGGTTGGCCATGCTAAATTGTCCCATAGTGCCCAGGGATGTGCAGGTTGGGGTGTATTGGCCGTGCTAAATTGTCCCGTAGTGCCCAGGGATGTGCGGGTTAGGGTGGATTGGCCGTGCTACATTGCCCCCTAGTGCCCAGGGATGTGCGGGTTAGGGTGGGATGTCCGTGCTAAATTGTCCCATAGTGCCCAGGGATGTGCGGGTTAGGGTGGATTGGCCGTGCTAAATTGTCCCATAGTGATCAGGGATGTGCGGGTTAGGGTGGGTTGGCCGTGCTAAATCGTCCCATAGTGCCCAGGGATGTGCAGGTTAAGGTGGGTTGTCCGTACTAAATTGTCCCATAGTGCCCAGGGATGTGCAGGTTAGGGTGGGTTGGCCGTGCTAAATTGTCCCATAGTGCCCAGGGATGTGCAGGTTAGGGTGGATTGGCCGTGCTAAATTGTCCCATAGTGCCCAGGGATGTGCGGGTTAGGGTGGATTGGCCGTGCTACATTGCCCCCTAGTGCCCAGGGATGTGCGGGTTAGGGTGGGATGTCCGTGCTAAATTGTCCCATAGTGATCAGGGATGTGCGGGTTAGGGTGGGTTGGCCGTGCTAAATCGTCCCATAGTGCCCAGGGATGTGCAGGTTAAGGTGGGTTGTCCGTACTAAATTGTCCCATAGTGCCCAGGGATGTGCAGGTTAGGGTGGGTTGGCCGTGCTAAATTGTCCCATAGTGCCCAGGGATGTGCAGGTTAGGGTGGATTGGCCGTGCTAAATTGTCCCATAGTGCCCAGGGATGTGCGGGTTAGGGTGGATTGGCCGTGCTAAATTGTCCCGTAGTGCCCAGGGATGTGCAGGTTAGGGTGGGTTGTCCGTGCTAAATTGTCCCATAGTGCCCAGGGATGTGCAGGTTAGGGTGGGTTGTCCGTGCTAAATTGTCCCATACTGCCCAGGGATGTGCAGGTTAGGGTGGGTTGTCCGTGCTAAATTGTCCCATAGTGCCCAGGGATGTGCGGGTTATGGTGGATTGGCCGTGCTAAATTGCCCCGTAGTGCCCAGGGATGTGCAGGTTAGGGTGGGTTGGCCGTGCTAAATTGTCCCATAGTGCCCAGGGATGTGCAGGTTAGGGTGGATTGGCCGTGCTAAATTGTCCCATAGTGCCCAGGGATGTGCAGGTTAGGGTGGATTGGCCGTGCTAAATTGTCCCATAGTGCCCAGGGATGTGCAGGTTAGGGTGGATTGGCCATGCTAAATTGTCCCATAGTGCCCAGGGATGTGCAGGTTAGGGTGGGTTGGCCGTGCTAAATTGTCCCATAGTGCCCAGGGATGTGCGGGTTAGGGTGGGTCGGCCGTGCTAAATTGTCCCATAGTGCCCAGGGATGTGCGGGTTAGGGTGGGTTGGCCGTGCTAAATTGTCCCATAGTGCCCAGGGATGTGCGGGTTAGGGTGGATTGGCCGTGCTAAATTGTCCCATAGTGCCCAGGGACGTGCAGGTTAGGGTGGATTGGCCGTGCTAAATTGTCCCATAGTGCCCAGGGATATGCAGGTTAGGGTGGATTGGCCGTGCTAAATTGTCCCATAGTGCCCAGGGATGTGCGGGTTAGGGTGGATTGGCCGTGCTAAATTGTCCCATAGTGATCAGGGATGTGCGGGTTAGGGTGGGTTGGCCGTGCTAAATCGTCCCATAGTGCCCAGGGATGTGCAGGTTAAGGTGGGTTGTCCGTACTAAATTGTCCCATAGTGCCCAGGGATGTGCAGGTTAGGGTGGGTTGGCCGTGCTAAATTGTCCCATAGTGCCCAGGGATGTGCAGGTTAGGGTGGATTGGCCGTGCTAAATTGTCCCATAGTGCCCAGGGATGTGCGGGTTAGGGTGGATTGGCCGTGCTAAATTGTCCCGTAGTGCCCAGGGATGTGCGGGTTAGGGTGGGTTGTCCGTGCTAAATTGTCCCATAGTGCCCAGGGATGTGCAGGTTAGGGTGGGTTGTCCGTGCTAAATTGTCCCATACTGCCCAGGGATGTGCAGGTTAGGGTGGGTTGACCGTGCTAAGTTGTCCCATAGTGCCCAGGGATGTGCGGGTTAGGGTGGGATTGGCCGTGCTAAATTGTCTCATAGTGCCCAGGGATGTGCAGGTTAGGGTGGATTGGCCATGCTAAATTGTCCCATAGTGCCCAGGGATGTGCAGGTTAGGGTGGATTGGCCGTGCTAAATTGTCCCATAGTGCCCAGGGATGTGCAGGTTAGGGTGGGTTGGCCGTGCTAAATTGTCCCATAGTGCCCAGGGACGTGCAGGTTAGGGTGGATTGGCCGTGCTAAATTGTCCCATAGTGCCCAGGGATGTGCAGGTTAGGGTGGGTTGGCCATGCTAAATTGTCCCATAGTGCCCAGGGATGTGCAGGTTCGGGTGGGTTGGCCGTGCTAAATTGTCCCATAGTGCCCAGGGATGTGCAGGTTAGGGTGAATTGGCCATGCTAAATTGTCCCATAGTGCCCAGGGATGTGCAGGTTAGGGTGGGTTGGCCGTGCTAAATTGTCCCATAGTGCCCAGGGATGTGCGGGTTAGGGTGGGTTGGCCGTGCTAAATTGTCCTACAGTGTCCAGGGATGTGCGGGTTAGGGTGGATTGGCCGTGCTAAATTGTCCCGTAGTGCCCAGGGATGTGCGGGTTAGGGTGGATTGGCCGTGCTAAATTGTCCCGTAGTGCCCAGGGAT
The DNA here is from genome assembly GCF_030684315.1 of Stegostoma tigrinum. Taxonomy (NCBI): domain Eukaryota; kingdom Metazoa; phylum Chordata; class Chondrichthyes; order Orectolobiformes; family Stegostomatidae; genus Stegostoma; species Stegostoma tigrinum. The sequence goes on along the minus strand of NW_026728228.1, from coordinate 190,767 downwards.
GTGCGGGTTCGGGTGGGTTGGCCATGCTAAATTGTTCCATAGTGCCCAGGGATGTGCGGGTTAGGGTGGGTTGGCCGTGCTAAATTGTCCCATAGTGCCCAGGGATATGCAGGTTAGGGTGGGTTGGCCGTGTTAAATTGTCCCGTAGTGCCCAGGGATGTGCGGGTTAGGGTGGATTGGCCGTGCTAAATTGTCCCATAGTGCCCAGGGATGTGCAGGTTAGGGTGGATTGGCCGTGCTAAATTGTCCCGTAGTGCCCAGGGACGTGCAGGTTAGGGTGGATTGGCCGTGCTAAATTGTCTCATAGTGCCCAGGGATGTGCAGGTTAGGGTGGATTGGCCATGCTAAATTGTCCCATAGTGCCCAGGGATGTGCAGGTTAGGGTGGATTGACCGTGCTAAGTTGTCCCATAGTGCCCAGGGATGTGCGGGTTAGGGTGGGATTGGCCGTGCTAAATTGTCCCATAGTGCCCAGGGATGTGCAGGTTAGGGTGGATTGGCCATGCTAAATTGTCCCATAGTGCCCAGGGATGTGCAGGTTAGGGTGGATTGGCCGTGCTAAATTGTCCCATAGTGCCCAGGGATGTGCAGGTTAGGGTGGGTTGGCCGTGCTAAATTGTCCCATAGTGCCCAGGGATGTGCAGGTTAGGGTGGGTTGGCCGTGCTAAATTGTCCCATAGTGCCCAGGGACGTGCAGGTTAGGGTGGATTGGCCGTGCTAATTGTCCCATAGTGCCCAGGGATGTGCGGGTTAGGGTGGGTTGGCCGTGCTAAATTGTCCCATAGTGCCCAGGGATATGCAGGTTAGGGTGGGTTGGCCGTGTTAAATTGTCCCGTAGTGCCCAGGGATGTGCGGGTGAGGGTGGATTGGCCGTGCTAAATTGTCCCATAGTGCCCAGGGATGTGCAGGTTAGGGTGGATTGGCCGTGCTAAATTGTCCCGTAGTGCCCAGGGATGTGCAGGTTAGGGTGGGTTGGCCGTGCTAAATTGTCCCGTAGTGCCCAGGGATGTGCGGGTTCGGGTGGGTTGGCCATGCTAAATTGTTCCATAGTGCCCAGGGATGTGCGGGTTAGGGTGGGTTGGCCGTGCTAAATTGTCCCATAGTGCCCAGGGATATGCAGGTTAGGGTGGGTTGGCCGTGTTAAATTGTCCCGTAGTGCCCAGGGATGTGCGGGTTAGGGTGGATTGGCCGTGCTAAATTGTCCCATAGTGCCCAGGGATGTGCAGGTTAGGGTGGATTGGCCGTGCTAAATTGTCCCGTAGTGCCCAGGGACGTGCAGGTTAGGGTGGATTGGCCGTGCTAAATTGTCTCATAGTGCCCAGGGATGTGCAGGTTAGGGTGGATTGGCCATGCTAAATTGTCCCATAGTGCCCAGGGATGTGCAGGTTAGGGTGGATTGACCGTGCTAAGTTGTCCCATAGTGCCCAGGGATGTGCGGGTTAGGGTGGGATTGGCCGTGCTAAATTGTCTCATAGTGCCCAGGGATGTGCAGGTTAGGGTGGATTGGCCATGCTAAATTGTCCCATAGTGCCCAGGGATGTGCAGGTTAGGGTGGATTGGCCGTGCTAAATTGTCCCATAGTGCCCAGGGATGTGCAGGTTAGGGTGGATTGGCCATGCTAAATTGTCCCATAGTGCCCAGGGATGTGCAGGTTAGGGTGGATTGGCCGTGCTAAATTGTCCCATAGTGCCCAGGGATGTGCAGGTTAGGGTGGGTTGGCCGTGCTAAATTGTCCCATAGTGCCCAGGGATGTGCGGGTTAGGGTGGGATTGGCCGTGCTAAATTGTCTCATAGTGCCCAGGGATGTGCAGGTTAGGGTGGATTGGCCATGCTAAATTGTCCCATAGTGCCCAGGGATGTGCAGGTTAGGGTGGATTGGCCGTGCTAAATTGTCCCATAGTGCCCAGGGATGTGCAGGTTAGGGTGGGTTGGCCGTGCTAAATTGTCCCATAGTGCCCAGGGACGTGCAGGTTAGGGTGGATTGGCCGTGCTAAATTGTCCCATAGTGCCCAGGGATGTGCAGGTTAGGGTGGGTTGGCCGTGCTAAATTGTCCCATAGTGCCCAGGGATGTGCAGGTTAGGGTGGGTTGGCCGTGCTAAATTGTCCCATAGTGCCCAGGGATGTGCAGGTTAGGGTGAATTGGCCATGCTAAATTGTCCCATAGTGCCCAGGGATGTGCAGGTTAGGGTGGGTTGGCCGTGCTAAATTGTCCCATAGTGCCCAGGGATGTGCGGGTTAGGGTGGGTTGGCCGTGCTAAATTGTCCTACAGTGTCCAGGGATGTGCGGGTTAGGGTGGATTGGCCGTGCTAAATTGTCCCGTAGTGCCCAGGGATGTGCGGGTTAGGGTGGATTGGCCGTGCTAAATTGTCCCGTAGTGCCCAGGGATGTGCGGGTTCGGGTGGGTTGGCCATGCTAAATTGTTCCATAGTGCCCAGGGATGTGCGGGTTAGGGTGGGTTGGCCGTGCTAAATTGTCCCATAGTGCCCAGGGATATGCAGGTTAGGGTGGGTTGGCCGTGTTAAATTGTCCCGTAGTGCCCAGGGATGTGCGGGTTAGGGTGGATTGGCCGTGCTAAATTGTCCCATAGTGCCCAGGGATGTGCAGGTTAGGGTGGATTGGCCGTGCTAAATTGTCCCGTAGTGCCCAGGGACGTGCAGGTTAGGGTGGATTGGCCGTGCTAAATTGTCTCATAGTGCCCAGGGATGTGCAGGTTAGGGTGGATTGGCCATGCTAAATTGTCCCATAGTGCCCAGGGATGTGCAGGTTAGGGTGGATTGACCGTGCTAAGTTGTCCCATAGTGCCCAGGGATGTGCGGGTTAGGGTGGGATTGGCCGTGCTAAATTGTCCCATAGTGCCCAGGGATGTGCAGGTTAGGGTGGATTGGCCATGCTAAATTGTCCCATAGTGCCCAGGGATGTGCAGGTTAGGGTGGATTGGCCGTGCTAAATTGTCCCATAGTGCCCAGGGATGTGCAGGTCAGGGTGGGTTGGCCGTGCTAAATTGTCCCATAGTGCCCAGGGATGTGCAGGTTAGGGTGGGTTGGCCGTGCTAAATTGTCCCATAGTGCCCAGGGACGTGCAGGTTAGGGTGGATTGGCCGTGCTAATTGTCCCATAGTGCCCAGGGATGTGCGGGTTAGGGTGGGTTGGCCGTGCTAAATTGTCCCATAGTGCCCAGGGATATGCAGGTTAGGGTGGGTTGGCCGTGTTAAATTGTCCCGTAGTGCCCAGGGATGTGCGGGTTAGGGTGGATTGGCCGTGCTAAATTGTCCCATAGTGCCCAGGGATGTGCAGGTTAGGGTGGATTGGCCGTGCTAAATTGTCCCGTAGTGCCCAGGGATGTGCAGGTTAGGGTGGGTTGGCCGTGCTAAATTGTCCCGTAGTGCCCAGGGATGTGCGGGTTCGGGTGGGTTGGCCATGCTAAATTGTTCCATAGTGCCCAGGGATGTGCGGGTTAGGGTGGATTGGCCATGCTAAATTGTCCCATAGTGCCCAGGGATGTGCAGGTTAGGGTGGATTGACCGTGCTAAGTTGTCCCATAGTGCCCAGGGATGTGCGGGTTAGGGTGGGATTGGCCGTGCTAAATTGTCTCATAGTGCCCAGGGATGTGCAGGTTAGGGTGGATTGGCCATGCTAAATTGTCCCATAGTGCCCAGGGATGTGCAGGTTAGGGTGGGTCGCCCGTGCTAAATTGTCCCATAGTGCCCAGGGATGTGCAGGTTAGGGTGGATTGGCCATGCTAAATTGTCCCATAGTGCCCAGGGACGTGCAGGTTAGGGTGGATTGGCCGTGCTAAATTGTCCCATAGTGCCCAGGGATGTGCAGGTTAGGGTGGGTTGGCCATGCTAAATTGTCCCATAGTGCCCAGGGATGTGCAGGTTAGGGTGGGTTGGCTGTGCTAAATTGTCCCATAGTGCCCAGGGATGTGCAGGTTAGGGTGGATTGGCCATGCTAAATTGTCCCATAGTGCCCAGGGATGTGCAGGTTAGGGTGGGTTGGCCGTGCTAAATTGTCCCATAGTGCCCAGGGATGTGCAGGTTAGGGTGGGTCGGCCATGCTAAATTGTCCCATAGTGCCCAGGGATGTGCAGGTTAGGGTGGATTGGCCATGCTAAATTGTCCCATAGTGCCCAGTGATGTGCGGGTTAGGGTGGGTCGGCCGTGCTAAATTGTCCCATAGTGCCCAGGGATGTGCGGGTTAGGGTGGATTGGCCGTGCTAAATTGTCCCATAGTGCCCAGGGACATGCAGGTTAGGGTGGATTGGCCGTGCTAAATTGTCCCATAGTGCCCAGGGATGTGCAGGTTAGGGTGGATTGGCCGTGCTAAATTGTCCCATAGTGCCCAGGGATGTGCGGGTTAGGGTGGATTGACCGTGCTAAACTGTCCCGTAGTGCCCAGGGATGTGCAGGTTAGGGTGGGTTGGCCGTGCTAAATTGTCCCGTAGTGCCCAGGGATGTGCAGGTTAGGGTGGATTGGCCATGCTAAACTGTCCCGTAGTGCCCAGGGATGTGCAGGTTAGGGTGGGTTGGCCGTGCTAAATTGTCCCATAGTGCCCAGGGATGTGCAGGTTAGGGTGGGTTGGTTAACTTCCACAGATGCACCATGGAAAGCATACTGTCCCGGTGTGTAAAGGCAACCGCTCTGCCCAGGACCATAACAAATTACAGAAGGTGGTGTGCACAGCCCAGACCATCCCAGAAGACACCCTTCCACCCATGGACTCTATTTACATGGCTCGCTGCCGCGGAACAGCTCCCAACATCATCAAAGACCCATCGCTCTCCAGTAATGATCTCCGACACCTTCTTCCATCAGGCAGGAGATACAGAAGCTTGAACACACATATCAGCAGGTTCAGGAACAGCTCCTTCCCTGCTGACATTAGACTGATGAATGGTCTCTCTAACTTCAAAGGACATTGATCTTGTTCATGTTGATCTTGTGTCGCACACACAGTGTGCAATGTAACCTGTATGCCTTTGTGTCATTATTTTTCACCCTATGATCTGTCCATCCTTGCCTACCTATGATCTGCCTGTACTGCTCATAAACAAAGCTTTTCACTGTACTTAGGTACCTATGACAGTGGATCAATGAAACGTCAAACTTTTCTGAACTAGTGGGAGTCAGGGTCATTAGGAAAGTGGAGGGAATCTATTTCTGAGGAATGATATGACAGGAGTAAAAGTTATAGCTTCCCCTATAATTGCAGCAAATACAGTTTAGACGAAAGAAACAAAAATGAATTTCCTATGGCAGGGCATATCGGAATGTGGGAAGCAGGAATATTTTATATGGCCGGGACTTCATGAAAGTGAATGTCTTCTTCAAAGTGTCTGTTAGTTGGTTGGGAAATCTCAACATGTAACCGGACCAGAGTCTTAAGCCAGCATCTGAAGAATTAATTAGTCAAATGTTAAGGGATTGAGTAGGACCGTTAGGAAAATCAAAAGCAGGACATAGTAAATTATCATAATTACAGATGTGACAACTTGATGACCAGAGGCTATTTCTTCAAGTATCTATACAGCTAGGGTAGGAGCAAAAGCATTAACTCATTTCTTTAAAAAAAAATTGACAGACTCCCAGTTGATGTATAATCTGATCAGGGTTTGTCTATAGTTTCCCAAACCGGTTGAGATTAAAACAATTGAGGTCCAACCGGGTATGATCCAGAAACCATTGCGTTCTCAACACCACAATTAGGGCAGATTCTCACAAACACAAACAGAATTGGGACAAAGGATTAGCTTTCCACTTATAGCGTCATAGAGATGTACAGCATGGAAACAAACCCTTTGGTCCCGATCAGATATCCTAAATTAATCTAATCCCATTTCACCAGTATCCCTCGAAACCCTTCCTAATAATACACCCATCCAGATGCCTTTTAAATGTTGTAATTGTACCCACTTCCTCCGGCAGCTCATTCCATACACGCACCACTCTCTGTGCAAAAAAGTTGCCCCTTAGCTCCCTTTTAAATCTTTGCTGTCTCACCTTAAGCTTATACCCCTCTAGTTATGGACTCCCCTTCCCTCTGGAAAAGACTTTGCCCATTTACCCTATCAATGCCCCTCATGATTTTCTATAAGGTCACCCCCTCAGCCGTGGACGCTCCAGGGAAAATAGCCCCAGACTATTCAGCCTCTGCCTGTAGCCCAAACCCTCCAATCGCGGTAACATCCTTGTGAAGCTTTTCTGAACGCTTTTAACAAAATTTTTCCTGTAGCTGGGAGACCAGAATTGAATGCAGTATTTGGAAAGTGGCCCTAACCAATTGTTGGTGATGAGAAATTTTCCGAATGGATTGACTGGATTTAGCTCATCAGAATAGGTTTGTAGTCGGGAGATCAGAACTCTGTTAAAATTGATGAGGAAGAGGTTGTTGAAGGAGAAAGATGATTCCTCAATGTTGGATGACATGCCCATGGGTTTTAGAAAGATTGCCAGGAACATTAAGGGAGCACAGGAAGATTTAAATGTTTATTGAGATTGTGAAGAAACTTGCAGTTCGATATGACACATTAGTTAATCAGATAGAGAAGATATGGCACCATGACAATTTGGGCTATCGATGCAAAGTAGTATTGGCCCTGTCTCTGAGCCAGGAAGATTTAAAAGGCTCGCAGGCAGGAATGGAAGAATGGACAGATAAATATTAAACAATGAAAGCAGGAGATGAAGTATCAGTATTGCAGCCATTACACACACCGGGCAGTCTGTTCCTCTATCGGAGGGGGATTAACCCCCTCACACAACCCCTCCCCATTTACACACACCGGGCAGTCTGTTCACCTATCGGAGGGGGATTAACCCTCTCACACACCCCCTCCCCATTTACACACACCGGGCAGCCTGTTCCCCTATCGGAGGGGGATTAACCCCCTCACACACCCCCTCCCCATTTACACACACCGGGCAGCCTGTTCCCCTATCGCAGGGGGATTAACCCCCTCACACACCCCCTCCCCATTTACACACACTGTTAGTCTGTTCCTCTATCGGAGGGGGATTAACCCCCTCACAAACCCCCTCCCCATTTACACACACCGTTAGTCTGTTCCCCGATCGGAGGGGGATTAACCCCCTCACACACCCCCTCCCCATTTACACACACCGGGCAGTCTGTTCCCCTATCGCAGGGGGATTAACCCCCTCTCACACACCCCCTCCCCATGAACACACACCGGGCAGTCTATTTCCCTATCGGAGGGGGACTGACCCCCTCACACACCCCCTCCCCATTTACACACACCGGGCAGTCTGTTCCCCTATCGGAGGGGGACTAACGCCCTCACACACCCCCTCCCCATTTACACACACCGGGCAGTCTGTTCCCCGAATCGGAGGGGGATTAACCCCCTCACACACCCACTCCCCATTTACACACACCGGGCAGTCTGTTCCCCTATCGGAGGGGGATTAACCCCCTCCCACACCCCCTCCCCATTTACACACACCGGGCAGTCTGTGCCCCTATCGGAGGGGGAATAACCCTCTCACACACCCCCTCCCCATTTACACACACCGGGCAGTCTGTTCCCCTATCACAGGGGGATTAACCCCCTCACACACACCCTCCCCATTTACACACACCGGGCAGTCTGTTCCCCTCTCAAAGGGGGATTAACCCCCTCACACACCCCCCTCCCCATTTACACACACCGGGCAGTCTGTTCCCCTATCGGAAGGGGATTAAACACCTCACACACCCCCTCCCCATTTACACACACCGGGCACTCTGTTCCCCTATCGGAGGGGGAGTAACCCCCTCACACACCCCCTCCCCATTTACACACACCGGGCAGTCTGTTCCCCTATCGGAGGGGGATTAACCCCCTCACATACCCCCTCCCCATTTACACACACCGGGCAGTCTGTTCCCCTATCGGAGGGGGAGTAACCCTCTCACAGACCCCCTCCCCATTTACACACACCGGGCAGTCTGTTCCCCTATCAGAGGGGGATTAACCCCCTCACACACCCCCTCCCCATTTAGACACACCGGGCAGTCTGTTCCCCTATCGGAGGGGGATTAACCCTCTGACACACCCCCTCCCCATTTACACACACCGGGCAGTCTGTTCCCCTATCGGAGGGGGATTAACCCCCTCACACACCCCCTCCCCATTTAGACACACCGGGCAGTCTGTTCCCCTATCGGAGGGGGATTAACCCTCTGACACACCCCCTCCCCATTTACACACACCGGGCAGTCTGTTCTCCTTTACTTTGAAGATGCTTCCTTCTGTTATGTCTTGAAATATCAGATTAATGACCTTTTGTGAACTGGCCTTTGGGAGGGTGAGTGAAAGCGGTTTACAGTGACATAACTTTCTTGTGAGTATTAAGATCGAGGGTTTAATCTGATCACAGCCTGTGATTGGGATGACTATAATTGAAAATGTTGGGGGGTTGGTTGTCGGCGTGGGGTGTACAGGTGGGATGCGATGTGGTTGCTGCTTTGTTGGGTGTTATGGGGTGAAGACCTGTTTCATGTGACCTCACAAGGTAGGCATTGAGAGAAGCAAAAGGGAGCAAGGGGACAGAGGAGAGGGAAGGGAACGGGTGAGAAGGGAGGCCTCCTGAGAAGCTGTCGTTATTAATGGACAGAGATCGAGATGGTGATAGAGGCATCAGCTCTGTTTAAATCCAGTTAATTCCGCTCCGTATTGCCAAGAGATTTCTGTAATCCTATCCCCTAGTTAATCTGGTGAATCCGATTTCTGTTCATTTCCCAAATAAACCTGGTGAATGAACTAGCTGTTTCACTGAGTGACCTTATAATGTCACAGGTCCCACTATACATTGCCACTTACACACTTCCAAAATTATTGCAGGCCTCAGTTCCTCTTAAATCTCTTACATCCAGGATTCATTACCCATCCTTAATTGTCCCAGGAGATGAGCTGCCTTCTGTAACCACTCCAGGCCACCAACTGCAGGTAGACCCCTATTTGGAAGGGAATTCCTGGATTTTAACCCAGCGACACTGAAGAGCCAGAGAAATATTGCCAAGTTAGGATGGTGAGTGGCTCAGGGGGGAGCATGCAGGGGGTGGTGTTCCCATGTATCTGCTGCCCCTTGTCCTTCTAGATGGAAGTGGTTGTGGGTTTGGAAGGTGCTGTCTGAGAATCTTTGGGGAATTTCTGCAGATCATCTTGTAGATGGTACATACTGCTGCAACTGAGTGCCAGTGGTGGTTGGAATGGACGGGCTGCTTTGTCCTGGATGGTAACAAGCATCTTGTGCGGAGCTGGAGCTGCACCCATCCAGGCAAGTGGGGAGCATTTTATCACATTCCTGACTTGTGCCTTGTACATGGTGGGACAGACTCTGGGGAGTCAGGAGCTGAGTTCTTCGCTGCAGCATCCTTAACCTCTGAGTTGCTCTTATGTCCATCGTAATTATGTGGCGAGCTCAGCTAAGTGTCTTGTCAACAGTAAGCCCAGGAATGTTGACATTGGGGGGTTCAGAGTCTGGAATGCTATTGAATGTCAAGGGCGGTGGTTAGATTATCTTTTGGTGAAGGATGACATTGCCTGGCATTTGCTCCCTGGAGCAATGAATTGAGGGACAGCCAATGAAGCCCATATTCCATGAATGATTCGTAAAAAAAAAACCTCTTTTGTACGAAATGTGACACCAGCTGGCAGAGAATCTTTGCTCTGACTCTCATTGACTCAATTTTTGCTTGGGCTCTTAGATCTTTGAGGTAAATTAGCACACTACCAGGGAGAAAGAATTGCCATATCTGTACTGTCACAATGAAGGAAATAACAGGTTAATTGAGGTGTCACAGAGATGGCAAGCGAGGCGATGTATCACAGCTGCAGAGTGTGGGAAATCCTGAATTCCAATATATCTGGGGAAAACACATATGCAGTCAGTGAAGTGAACTGAGTCTGAGAGGTGGAGGCTGAGGATGCAAATGTTACACTTAATTCCAGGAGGCAGCCACAGCTTCTGGGTGTGGATACCCGGAGGAGGCTATTGCAAGTGCGAGTATATTGTTAGGGATAGCATTCATGGAGTAGGAATGGAGGATCATTGAACTTTACAATTGTCAGGCAAGGTTTGATGTCTATATCCAGAAATGTGGGCGTTATGAAAAGGAAGAGAAATCAGGTCATGGCATCGTGGTACAGGAAACCATTCGATTGAGGACAGTGATTGAGGTCAGTAAGATCAGAGCGAGAATGACATAGCTGCCTGCAGCCTGGTGTGAGAGCCTTGTGTATTGTGCCTGGAGCCAGAGTGTGGGACACATGTTCTGAGAGCTGAATTGAGCTTCTCGCAAGCAAATATCTCATGATTGCATCACCTCATTGAAGGGCATTTCTCATTCACGATCTACTGGGTTAAAGCCAGACTGAGGCAGTATGGCCCAGCACAATGGCTCACTGGTTAACATGACTGCCTCACAGCACTGGGGACCTGAGTTCGATTCCACCCTCGGGCAACTGTCTGTGAGGAGTTTGCACATTTCCACCGTGTCTGCAGGGGTTTCCTCCCACAGTCCAAAGATGTGCAGGTAAGGCATTGGGTTGGCCAAACTAAATTGTCCCAAAGTGCCCAGGGATGTGCGGGTTAGGGTGGATTGGCCGTGCTAAATTGTCCCATAGTGCCCAGGGATATGCGGGTTAGGGTGGATTGGCTGTGCTAAATTGTCCCATAGTGCCTGATACTGTTGGCAGTATGGATCTGGGTGGGGTGCTCTTTTGAGGTTTGGTGTATACTCAATGGCCTGCTTCCACACTGTAGGGATGCTATCTCATTTGCTGATTCCTACTCCAGACATTTGTGCCAATGGCTGGGCACACTCCATGGGCAGCTAATGGTGGCATGTCCTCCAGTAGTGGCTCTGAACTCCATCCATACACTTGGTTGGCACCTCTCATTGGAATATAGCTGCCAGGACTTTTAGCACACAGGGGTGGGCGCCAGCTCACAGACTGGACCAGGTGCATCTCAGGGCAGCTCGCTTGCTCCTCCTAGTGGTCATTCTCTTTGTGCCGACTCTGATATCTCACAGTATTCCTTTCCTTGCCTTGCCCCCCCCCCCCCCCCCCGCCCAATGTAGAAACTCACAGTGGCTCGGTCCTGCCTTGATGCCTGGCACAGGCGTCAATGCCAGGCAGCTTGCCACATTCCTCAGTGAAAAGGAAGTGGGCATCTCACTTTTTGTCAGTGTGTTAGGGAAGGGGTGAGATGCTCAGCCCTTGGGCTCAGAAATGGCCAATCCCTCACTGACACTTGTCCTGGGGATGTGATACTCTCAGTCTGGGCAAGTCTAACACAAACAGCCAGGGCGTTTTCGGTGAGTCACTCGGTGGGAGCTGCATTGAGATCAGTCAGTTGTCAGTCTGGGCTGAGTGTCCAGGATAGCACTGTGATGGCAGACGGCACTGAATTGTCGGGATGGGGCTCAGGGACTGAGCCTTGCTGCACCAGTAGTGTGTGGGAACAGGAATCAGTCATAATGGGCTGGCCGGAGAGCATCAGGTAAGGGAGGGATGTGGAGACTTTGAGGAAGTGTGGTGCTGGGTGGCCAATCGGAGACTAGAGACTTGCTGTTCCAACCCTGACCTGCGTTTCCTGCCACCTTTAATTCAAGGACATTTCCACACACAGGTGCTGCCTGGGAGTGAGGTTTGGTTTGATTTGATTTATGATTGTCACATGTACCCAAGTACAGTGAAAAGTTATGTCTTGCCTGCAGATGATACCACACATCAGGTGATAAAACAGAGTGAGAAATACAAAGTTACGGCTGCAATGAAGACGCACTTAAAGCAAGATCAACATTAGATTTGAAATGTGAGAGGTCCCTTTGGAAGTCTAAAATCAGCAGAGAAGAAGCTGTTCTTGAACCTGGTGGTCCGTGTGTTGAAGCTTTTATATCTTCTGCCCATTGGAAGAGTTGGAAGAGATTATAACCGGGGTGGGAGGGATCTTTGATGGTGTCGGCTGTCTTTGGCATTCATCAGGCATTTTCAAAAGCCAGGCTGAAGACATCTGTAACCATAGAGTCCTGCATGGGAAAAAAAATATATGACACTGCGATGTGGGACACAATTCTTGGCCAAAAGTATTAGAACATAGAACATAGAAAGGTACAGCACAGTACAGGCCCTTTGGCCCACAATGTTGTGCTGTGGATTAATCCTAATCCAAAAATAAAATAACCTCACCTACATTCCCCTCAATTCACTGCTGTCCATGTGCATGTCCAGCCGTCGCTTAAATGTCACTGATGACTCTGCTTCCACGACTAACACTGGCAAAGTATTCCATGCGCTCACAACTCTCTGGGTGAAGAACGTCCCTCTGACATCTCCTCTATACCTTCCTCCTAACACCTTAAAACTATGACCTCTCGTAGCAGTCAATCCTGCCCTGGGGAAAAGTCTCTGGCTATCGACTCTATCCATGCCTCTCATTACCTTGTACACTTCAATCAGGTCACCTCTCTTCCTCCTTCTTCCCCAAGGCTGCAGTTGCTGCAGATTAATCCTTGTCTTCTCTATGAAGCAGCAAAAAAATCACAGGGGGCTTTAAATTCAGAACCTGCAGGCCACAAAATACAAAGGCACTTCAAGAATTTGGAAGGGCGAGGGGAGTCAACCTCATTGATACTTGCAGAATGCTGAGAGACCTGGATAGAATAGATATGGAGAAGCTGTTTTCACGAGTAGGAGAGACTAGGACCTGGGGGCACAGACTGAGAGTGAATGAACGTCCCTTCAGAGCTGAGAGAAATGGGAATTTCTTCAACCAGAGGGTGGTGTGGACCTCATTGCTGCAGAAGGGTGTGGAGGCCAAGTGTTTATGACAGAGATAAACAGATTTATGATTGGCAAGGAGGTCAGAGGTGACGGAGTGTGGGAGTGGAGAATTCTGAGACATTATCAGCTGTGATTGAATGGCGGAGCAGACTCGTTGGGCTGAATGGCCTTGTTCTGCTCTTCTATGTTATGGGCTGTTGGTATCAGTAACAAAGCTAGTTCCCCACCTGAGGCAGACTGAACACACTGAGAGGGACATTGTATAACATGGGCTGAGTTCATCGGTGAAGTGTGCTCCACTCCATCCACGTGCAACTATCTGGGACAGTTGGTGGCACATCTTCAGGGACTGGGCCAGTGACCCCTGGAGCTTCCATGGTGACCACATCCTCTCATGTTCTTGCTGCATTTGAGGATGGTGACTGGGAGATAAGGGTTACCCTCTAAGGGCTGTGGCTGGGTGACAAAAACCACACTCGTTCCCTGGCTAAGGCGAGCTTGGTTACGATGCAGTCTATTCCTCCATCAGGAATATGATGGGGGATCAGTTTGGAGGTTGGGCTGTGGGGTTGATCTTACAGTTCAGACAGAGCGGGGTAGGGGTGGGTGGTTGGTGATGGAAGCCAAAGAACTGGGATAGTGGCAGCAGCCTTTCGAGGAGGAAGGAAAGAGCTTTGATCCCCTTCTGAGTGATAGGATGCTATAGTGTTGGGTGACACTAGCCATCCATTGATTCCCAGCTGCTGTCGATCAGCCCCTGGTGCAGTGATCCCTCATTTGTCACCCAGTTATAGAAAGGAGATTATGAAGCTGGAGAGTGTTCAGGGCGTTGCCTGGATTGGAGGGGCTGAGATATAAGAATTGACTGGAAGTTGATGGGGTGACCGTAATGAGGTTTATAAAATCATGAGGGACGCCAACAAGGTGTATGACAAATGTCTTTTCCCTAAGGTGGGCAATATTTTTAAAGTGAGGGGAGAAAGGACATGAGGGGCAGCTTTTTTACATGGACGATGGTCCATATGTGGAATGAACTGCCAGAGGAAGTTGTGGGAGAGGGTCCGGTGAGAAGATGTAAAAGATATTTAGATAGGTTCGTGAATAGGACAAATTGAAGGGATATGGGTCAAGTCCAGGTGGGTGGGATTAGTTTCTTTGGGAACGTGGTTAGCATGGACTTGGTGGACTAAATGGTTTGTTTCTGTGCTGTCTGACTGTAAATCTGTTGGTGTTCCAAAGGCAAGAAACCCATTCATATCCTGAGAAGGAATTACACTTGTTTTCTATTTGGTGTTGCTGCCCCGAAATAAAAGTGAACATTTTGGGCCATTTGCCAGCCTAGTGCAGCCCCACATTGAACAAGAACAAGTGCAGGGCTGCAGTGGGCACCAGGGGCAGTGACTTAGGGAAAGGGTCGTAAGGAGGTATGTGGCTGAGGAAGGGTAAGCTGGCTTGTTGCTGAAACAGTGACATTTATAATCATGTGCAGTGAACTAATACCATCTCTGTGTGGCAGGTTTGTGGATGCACTCTGGATATGTACACAGCGAGGGATATCTCGGGAATGTCCAGGCACATGCAGAGCTTCGAAGTCAGCCCCAGTGCCAGGGATGTCCCGGCAGTGATGAGAATTGCCATCCACCGCGAGTGGGAGAAAAGGATGTGTGAGATGCCATCGGGCTGTGGGAATGAAGTGAGAATGGAACGACAGCTCAAATAATCTCACTGGTCCTCGCAGAGAGAAACCCTGCATCAAACTCAGTCAAAATGTCACTTCACCAATTTCTTGTAAGGTTCAACCCTTCACCATTTTTTGTCTATCTCTCTCTCTCTGATTGTCTCTGTGCACTTCTCCTTCTGTGTGTCTCTCTCTCACATTCAATCTTCCTTAACTGTTGTTGTCTCTCCCACCTTCTCTCTCTTGTTCAACCTTTGCCCCTCTCATTTTCTCTCCTGCACTCACACCCTCTGTCACTCTGATTGTCTCTTGCCGTTTCTGTCACTGTACCTCTCTCTCTCTTTGTCTTTGTCTCTCGCTCTCTCTCTCTTTGTCTCTTCCTCTGTCTTCCTGTCTCTCTCTTTCCCTCTTTCTCTCTCTCTTGGTACAGCATCACATTCTTTGTCTCAGCACTGTCACTATTATGCCTCTCACTCCATCTCTCACTTTGTCACTCTATCTCTCTCTCGCATTGCATCACGCTCTCTCATTGTATTGATCCATCTCCCACTCGCTGAATGCTTCTCTCACCATGTATCTCTCATTCACACTTCTCTAATGCATTTTGATTCATTTCTCTCTGAAACTTAAACATAATTAAAACTTCTGAGTTTCATCAGATTAAAAAAAAATAAGTTTGGCAAGGTTAGATCACATGGAATACAGGGAGAACTAGTCATTTGGAAACAGAAATGCTCGAAGGTCGAAGACAGAGGGTGCTCGGGGAGGGCTGCTTTTCAAACTGGAGGCCTGTCACCAGCGGTGTGCCATAAGGATCGGGGCTGGGTCTACTGCTTTTTTGTCATTTCCATAAATGATTTGTGTGTAAATATAGGAGGGACAGTTAATAAGTTTGCAGATGGCACCAAAGTTGGAGATGTAGTGGACAGCGCAGAAGGTTACCTCACATTACAACAGAATCTTGATCAGATGGGCTGAGGAGTGATAGAGGAATTCAATTTAGATAAATGTGAGGAGCTGTATTTTGGAAAGGTAAAGCAGGGCAGGGTTTTACAAGGTTCTACACAATGTTGAGGTTGTACAGGACGTTGGTGAGGCCTCTTCTGGAATACTGTGTCCAGTTCTGGGTGCCCAGTTAAAGGAAGGGTATTATTAAGCTGGAGAGGGTGCAGAAGAGATATACCAGGATGTTACCATTTATAGAAGGTTTGAGTTATACAGAAAACCTGGAGAAGCTGGGACTTTTTTTTTTCCACTGGAACATAGGAGTTTGAGAGGTGACCTTATAGGACTTTATAAAATAATGAGAAGTACAGACAGAGCAAATGGAGTTAATCGCTGCAGGATTCCCAGCCTCTGACCTGCTGTTGTATCCATTGTGTTTATGTGGTGGGTCCAGTTGAGATTCTGGTCAATGATAACGCCCAGGATGTTGATAGTCGTGGATTCAGTGATGGTAACACCATTGAATGTCAAGGGACGGTGGTTAGATTGGCTCTTATTGGAGATAGTCATAGCCTAGCATTTGTGTGGCATAAACATTATTTGCCACTTTTCAACCCAAGCCTGGATATTGTCCAGATCATGTTGGATTTGAACATGGACTCCATCGATGTCTGAGGAGTCATGAATGGTTCTGAACGTTGTGCGATCATCAGTGAACGTCCCCACTTCTGACCTGATGATGGAGGGAAGGTCATTGAAGCAGCTGAAGATGGTTGGGCCGGGGACACTACCCTGAGGAACTCCTGCAGAGATGTCCTGCAGCTGAGATGATGTACCTCCAATGATCATGACCATCTTCCTATGTGCCGGGTATGAATTCAATCAGTAGAGTTTGCACCTGATACCCATTGATTCCAGTTTTCATGTGGCTTCTTGATGCTACACTCAGCCAAATGCACCCATGATGTCAAGGGCTGTCACTGTCATCTCATCTCTAGAATTAGGTTTTTCTAGATTCCAGTGGCCATCTTCTTGAGGAAACATACTAAAATAATTTTACCAATAAGCCTCTAACAGTTGCCTTTTGTATGTTCAGTCTTTTGGCAATGGAAGCTTGTCAGTTTCTTCATATCATTTTTGGTCCTCGCTTTTCTCCCTTATTATTTTGATATTGTTCTGTTTGTCCCCGGAAACGAGTACATACTCCATCTGCAGATTTTCTATTCTTGCTAATTTCTTGTGGATTTCCAAATGAAAAGCTTTGCTTCGTGAGCAGCATAGGCAGATAGTATCAAACAAGGATGTCGAGATGAAAGTGTGCTTAGATACTTACACAGTACAGGAGGTGCACGAAGCAAGATCAACATGAACAAGATCAATGTCCTTTGAAGTTAGAGAGACCATTCATCAGTCTAATACCTGCAGGGAAGGAGCTGACCCTGAACCTGTTGGTGTGTGTGTGTTCAAGCTTCTGTATCTCCTGCCTGATGGAAGAGGGTGTAGGAGATCATTACTGGAGTATGATGGGTCTTTGATAATGTTGGCAGCCTTTCTGCAGCAATGGGCCATGTAAATAGAATCCATGGATGGAAGGCTGGCTTCCATGAAGGTCTGGGCTGTACACACCACCTTCTGTAATTTGTTACAGTCCTGGGCAGAGTAGATGCCATATCAGGCCGTTACCGAGCAGGACAGTATGCTTTCCATGGAGCATCTGTGGAAGTTGGCCAGGGACCTTATGGACACCCCAAATTTCCTGAGCTGCCTGAGGGAGAAGAGATGTTGTTGTGCTTTCTTGACTGTTGCATCCACATGGGAAGTCCAGGACAGATTGTTGGTTATTGTCACCCCGAGGAACTTGATGCTTCCCTGACACTCTCCACCCCAGCTCCATTGACATAGGTGTGGACAGGAATCTGTTCTTTGATACTTGACACTCACCTGAATAAATTTTGAGATATGCAGGAATTGCTGTTTCAGCATTCTTCCAAATCATAACTTCCCTAATGGTCTGAAAATACTCCTGACACTTCAGTGCTCGGAATCACAGATCCCACTGTACAAATTTTCCCCTGCAAATTCTAAACAAATGTCTGATTAGGTTGATTAAAACTAAAATACTGTTGCTGCTGGAAACCTGAAATAAAAGTAGAGAACACCGGAGAGATCCAACATGTCTGAGAGCGTCTGTGGAGAGACAAATAGACTTTTGAATCTGAATTATTTAAGCTTCTTTCTTGTAGTTCTCCAATTTAATTGACAAATTGCAGGAGCAATCTCATACACAGAGATACTAGCAGCTTCATAAACTGCCGATTATTTTTCTGACAAACTTGTGAACCAACTCATAGCTGTACCGTAAAAATGTCAAGATATTTTGGACACTTTCTTCATCTACATTCATAAAGGAGGTAAAATGCTGTGTGACTTCACCCTAAATGCACTCAGCCATTATGACGGAATCTGAGTTACATGAAGTGCCTCATTGGATTCGAAATGGCCTCCAAGCTTCTACTGTTTTCTTCCTTTTTTATTATAAACTTTCCAAAACATATTTTTAATAATTTTCTTGTTTCTTTGGAGTTCAAACCTTGGAAATGTTATCTCCCTTTCCAATAGCCTGTGCTGTTCCTTATCCTCACTTTTAAATTCATGTTTTCATAACTCTGTGATAACACAGTGTGAAGCTGCATGAACACAGCGGGCCAAGCAGCATCAGAGGAGCAGGAAAGCTTGATGTTTTGGGTCAAGATATTCTGAAGAAGGGCCCTGACCCGAAATATCAAGCTTTCCTGCCCCTCTGATGTTGCTTGGCCCGCTGTGTTCATCCAGCTTCACACCGTGTTATCTCAGATTCTCCAGCATCGGCAGCTCCTACTATCTCTTTTGTAACTCTATGTTCCTTTCCATTGCCATTTTCTTTTCTCCTTCTTCCCATCCATGTTTTTCTTTGTCTTTTTCTTCCACCTCAACTCTTTTAATTTCTCTTTGTCTCTCTAAATCAAGGATTTTCTTCCTCATTTTTACAACTATCTTAGTTAATTCTAGCTGTGACATCTTCATTTTTCGCTTCCTACCTTTTGATCGTAAGTATAACTTCCTTCCGAGGCTTTTCACTTCTGCTGTCAATTTGTCTCACCCAATTTTCTAAAAATTCAGCCTCAATTAAAGATTTCAAATTACCCACTGTTATATTTTATCACCGCAGCAAGCACTTTGCAATATTCAAATTGTTGGAAATTCTATTTGCAACATACCTCACTGCAATATAGCCATTGCATATCCCAATTCTCCACACCTCCGATTTGATAAATGATCCACACGTCCCTCTCAAATGCAGTGAACTCAAACCCTGGCAAGACTCCCAATTTATCATGATTCCAGTTGACATGAAGAATGGAGGAACCCAATCATGGAAATAATCCTGGCTTGATCTTTATCTTTTATAAATGTATGATGGTCTTTCACTAACACCTGAACACATCAAGCTGCCGATTTGGCTGAGCAAGAAAATAGAAGTCTATTAAACAAAAGAAATAAAAATAACAGAACACAAACTCTCCCGGAGAGTGTCCCAGGGACTTGGAAAAGGGTGTGAACAGAAGCAGCACAAGAAGGCCCGCATTTGGTGGGTTTAGTGATGAAAAGCTTTACAGGGATATTGCCAGGTTTAAGCTGTAGGGAGAGGTTGAATAGGCTGGGACTATTTTCCCTGGAGTGTGAGAGTTGAGGGGTGACCTGAGAGAGGTTTATAAAATTAAGAGGGGCATGGCGAGGGTGAACAGACAAGGTCTTTGCCCTCGAGTAAGGGAGTCCAAACCTAGAGAGCATAGGTTTAAGGTGAGAGTGGAAAGATTTAAAAAGGAACTAAGGGGTATCTTTTTCACACAAAAGGGTGGCACGCGTATGGAATGAGCTGCCAGAGAAAGTGGTGGAGACTGGTACTGTTACAACATTTAAAAGGCAGCTGGATGGGTACATAAATACTAAGGGTTTAGGGAGACATTGACTAAATGCTGACAAATGGAATGAGATCAATTTGAAATATCTGGACAACATGGAAAATTTGAACAGAAGTGTCTGTTCCTGTGTTGTCGAACTCCATGACTCTAAACCACAGGATGTTCTATTCTTTTCTATTCTAATCCAAGCCATTTCAGAATTTGTATGATTTCAATCACACAACAAAACAAATCCCATCTGCTCCCAAACATCACCACTGTCAATCTTTAATCAAACTACGGAGAGATCTTTACTTTGGATTAGGTCCTTCTCAGTTCTTGTCCTGTGCTCTCTAAGACCTTTCTCCTTGACCACTTACACAACCGAGAGATTAGACTCTCTCAGTATTTTAATAATCTATAGAGGTTGAACCAAACACTTGTGGTCTGGGAGTTTCACAAACGATATTCTTTCACTGAAGTAAGTCATTTTCTTAACTGTGCTGAATAATCTTCCTTTCGTGGAGAGGCTACACTTTCATCTGACCACAGTCATGCCTCCTTCAAATTGGCTTAAAAAAGCTTTGAAACACAATTTCAAAATCTTGGGCTCACGTAGACTCTGCTATAATGGTTTCTGTTACTTGTCATAAAACTCCACAATATCCCATTAACACTCCAGGGATTCTTGCCGTCACCTGCTCTCTCTGACACATTCTGGTTTTAAAATGATAGTTTCGAGAAGATTGATCTAATTAATGTTTATAACATTTCACAAAAATAGACCAATAGTCGTATTCCATAAACTCTCAAAAAATTAATAATTATTAATCGTACACCTTTCATCACTATATATTTTATATAGAGAGAGTGATGCATGCATAATATATATTTGGATACCATATATACAATCTGATAAACTCTGCCTGTCATCACTATCTGTCTCCCCCTCTCACACTCCGTATCTCAATCTGTCCCATTTTTATTCTCACACTGTATCCTTCCCTCTCATCATTTTGCCTCTCTCTGTCCCTCTCACTCTGTACTGGTATCCATCTCTGTCTTTTCTCACAACGTCTCTCTCTCTCTCTGCCAACACTCTGTCTCTCATCCTTCTCACATCCTTTGCGTATATCTCTGTTTTCTATATCTCTAGATCTCTCCCTGTTTTCTTCATACTCGTTTCCTGTCATTACACTGTCTCTGTTTCATCTTCCCTCTTCCACCCTGGACCAATATGTTGTTTCTCTCCACCTCTCTGTCTCTCTCCCTCTCTCTCTCTGTCATCACTTTGTCTCTCTCTCTCTCTTTCTCTCTGTCCCTCTCACACTCTGTATCTCTATTTCTCCCTGTCTTCTCTCATTCTCTCCATCACTCACTTCATGTCTTTGTCCTTTCCCTTCAGCCACACACCTGTATTTCTGTCTTTTCTCTCTGTCTCTCTCCCTCTCTCTGTCATCACACTGTCTCTCAGCTTCCTCTCCCAGTGTGCACCTCTCTCTCTCCCTGTCTGAACTCACTCGACCAACTTCAGAACCCCACAGTGCCACCGTATTTGCAGGGAGATAAAATGCCACCTAAGTGCCTCAGTGGAAGATTTGTTTTAATTATTCTTTGAGTGCTGAATAATTTACAGGCCCTTTAGCTGCAGTTGCTAACATTTCCAGTTATAGACAATATGGTTTCGAACCCACTTAGTGAGAGACTGAGAAAAAATGACACAAACATGGAGAGAGAGGCAGAGGTAAATAGGGAGAGATAGCCGCAAAGAATCATATTGACCTTTATTAGATAATTTGTATATAACTCATCCTTACCCTGTCGATTAGATTCCAGTCTGTAACTCCCTCCCGGGGTATCTGTTATTCTGTATATAACACACCCTGAACCCCTCGATTAGATTCCAGTCTGTAACTCCCTCCCGGGGTATCTGTTATTCTGTATATAACCCACCCTGAACCCCTCGATTAGATTCCAGTCTGTAACTCCCTCCCGGGGTATCTGTTATTCTGTATATAACCCACCCTGAACCCCTCGATTAGATTCCAGTCTGTAACTCCCTCCCGGGGTATCTGTTATTCTGTATATAACCCACTCTGAACCCCTCGATTAGATTCCAGTCTGTAACTCCCTCCCGGGTATCTGTTATTCTGTATATAACCCACCCTGAACCCCTCGATTAGATTCCAGTCTGTAACTCCCTCCCGGGTATCTGTTATTCTGTATATAACCCACCCTGAACACCTCGATTAGATTCCAGTCTGTAACTCCCTTCCGGGGTATCTGTTATTCTGTATATAAACCCCCCCGAACCCCCTCGGTTAGATTCCAGTCTGTAACTCCCTCCCGGGGTATCTGTTATTCTGTATATAAACCCACCCTGAACCCCTCAATTAGATTCCAGTCTGTAACTCCCTCCTGGGGAATCTGTTATTCTGTATATAACCCACCCTGAACCCCTCGATGAGATTCCAGTCTGTAACTCCCTCCCGGGGTATCTGTTATTCTGTATATAACCCACCCTGAACCCCTCGATTAGATTCCAGTCTGTAACTCCCTCCCGGGGTATCTGTTATTCTGTATATAACCCACCCTGAACCCCTCGATTAGATTCCAGTCTGTAACTCCCTCCCGGGGTATCTGTTATTCTGTATATAACACACCCTGAACCCCTCGGTTAGATTCCAGTCTGTAACTCCCTCCCGGGGTATCTGTTATTCCGTATATAACCCACCCTGAACCCCTCGATTAGATTCCAGTCTGTAACTCCCTCCCGGGGTATCTGTTATTCTGTATATAACACACCCTGAACCCCTCGATTATATTCCAGTCTGTAACTCCCTCCCAGGGTATCTGTTATTCTGTATATAACCCACCCTGAACTCCTTGAATAGATTCCAGTCTGTAACTCCCTCCCGGGGTATCTGTTATTCTGTATATAACCCACCCTGAACCCCTCGATTAGATTCCAGTCTGTAACTCCCTCCCAGGGTATCTGTTATTCTGTATATAACACACCCTGAACCCCTCGATTAGATTCCAGTCTGTAACTCCCTCCCGGGGTATCTGTTATTCTGTATATAACCCACCCTGAACCCCTCGATTAGATTCCAGTCTGTAACTCCCTCCCGGGGTATCTGTTATTCTGTATATAACCCACCCTGAACCCCTCAGTTAGATTCCAGGCTTGTGATCCATTCCAAACCCCACCCTTTCACTCTCTCTAATCTGGTTGTGACTCACCTAATCCAGAAGTGAAGTCATTTAGATCACAGAGATCCTCTCTTCGTGAGATCAGCTTTCGTTGGGAAATGCTATTTAATCAGACAGAGAGAGAGAGCAGCATTGAGGGAGGGAGGCAGGCAGTTTGTAAATTGTGCAGAGGTATAGTAACAGAGATACAGTGGAAGGGAGGGAGTGAGAGAATGTATTAATGACGAAGGGAGAGGGTGACAGACAGGTATAAAAACAGCATTAAAAAGTAAGAGACGGTGTGAGAGTCACAGAATGTGTCGGGGAGGTGCATAGTGCGAACAGGAGTGGAAAAAATGAGCTGCAGACAAAGAGAGGTAACAGTGAAGTAGACAGGTTGGCTGAAGTACAGAGAGGAAACGATTGAATCAGATAGAATTGGACGGAGTTATAGTGAGAAAGCGATCGCGTGGGAGAGCCAGTATTGGGCCTGTGAGAAAGTTAGTGAGGGGTAGACAGCGAGAAGGAGAATGATAGTGATAGTGAGAAAGAGAGGGAGTGTGAGAGACAGAGAGTTAGAAAGAGAGATATGGAGTGATAGAGAGAGCTAATGAGAGTGAGAAAGAGCGAGAGATAAAGAGACTGAGAGAGGTACTGTGAAAGATAGTGTGAGAGAGAGCTAGTGAAAAAGACAGAGAGGGAGGTAGTGTGAGAGACAGTGAGAGAGACAAAGAGTGAATAAAGGAGAGGGAGAGAGAGACAGAGAGGCAGGGAGAGAGAGATCATGTGAGAAGTAGAGAGAGAGAGAGAGATAGTGTGAATGAGATGCAATGGAAAGAAAAAGGGACAGAGAGAGTGGTAATTTTAGAGGGGAGATGGTACAGGGAGGTTCTTTGACAGGTGGTGTATCCTTAGACATGTTCCCAAGCTGATCTCTCTCTCCTTTTATTCTCCCTCTCTCCAGCTGTCATCTATCCATCTCTCTGTTCAGAGCCTGGTGCTCTGTTACCTGCAGATTTCTCCCAGCTGCCAGTGGACGGAAGATCAGTGAGAAACTCCTTGTTAAAATATTCAACCTACATCGGAATATTTTCATGTTAATAGAAGCACATGTGTTAGTGCCAATCTGTAACATGATCTCCTATTCTTTTATGTGTGTCTTTATATTGTTTCACTCCCTGATGATTTCTCTCTCACTCTCTCTGTCACATTCCATTACACACTTTCTCTCTTTCACACTTCGTCACACTCTGTTACTCTCACTGTTTCTCTCACTGTCACTCACCTTCTCTCTCTGTCACACGCCATCAGATTCTCTCTCACTGTTACACTCAATCCCACTTGTTTCTCTTACTTTCACTGTTACTCTCTCTCTCTCTCTCACACTCCATCTCTCTGTGTCTCTCTCTCTGTCACAATCCATCACCCACTGTACCCCCCCGTCACACTCCATCACACTCTGCTCCCCCCCTCTCTGTCACTCTCCATCACTCTCTCTCTCTCTATTACACTCCATCACACACTGTTTCTCTTTCACACTCCATCATACTCTGTTACTCTCACTGTCACTCACCCTCTCTGTCACACTCCATCAGATTCTCTCTCTCTGTTACACTCAAGCCGACTTTATTTCTCCTACTCTCATTATTACTCTCTCTCCGTCACACTCCATCACATTCTCTCTCTCCTTCTCTGTCACACTCCCATGCACTTTATCTATCTCTCTGTCACCTTCCATCACTCTCTCTCTCTGTCACACTCCATCACAATCTGTCTGTCTTACTCTCACTGTCTCTCTGTCACAATCGATCATGCTCTGTCTCTCTGTCTCTGTCACACTCCATCACACTCAATTTCTCTGTCTCTCTCTCTCTGTCACACTCTATCCCACTCTGTCTATCTCTCTGTCACACTCCATCATTTTCTCTTTCTCTGTCTGTCTCTCTAACTCTCACTGTCCCTCTGTCACAGTCCATCACTCTCTGTTTCTCTCACTGTCACAGTCTCTCTGTTATATTCCATCACATTCTGTCTCTCTCTCTGTCATACTCCATCTATCTCTCTCTGTCACACTTCATCATATCCTCTCTCTCTCTGTGTCTCTCTTATTCTCACTGTCCCTCTGTCACAGTCCATCACTCTCTGTCTCTCTCACTGTCACACTCCATCACACTCTGTCTCTCTTTCTCACTCTGTCACACTCCATCACATTCTGTCTCTCTCTCTGTCACACTCTCTCTCTCTCTCTCTGCCTCTCTAACTCTCACTGTCCCTCTGTCACAGTCCATCACTCTCTGTCTCTCTCGCTCTCTCTCTCTCTGTGTCACAGTCCATTACACTCTGTCTCTGTCACCATTTCTCTGTCACTGTCACTCTCTCTCTGTCACACGACATCACCTGCTGCCTCTGTCACTGTGTCTCTGTCTTTCTGTCTCTCTATCATTAACCTGTCTCCCTATCTTTTCTCCTGTCTCGCTGTCTCTGTTTCTGTGTAAGTATTCCATTCTCTTTGCTCTCTCTGTTGCCAGTTCCCTCTGTCTGTCTTATCTGTTTCTCCCTCTTATTTTTCTGTTCTTCCTCCATATCCTTCTGTCTCACTGTCTCTGTTCCATTTCTGTTCTGCTCCCTCACTCTCACTTTCCGTCTGATATCCTCATTCTCTCTGTCTGCTGCTCTACTCCCTGTGCACTTTCTCCCTGTTCCTTTCTCACTTTCTTTGTTCTTCTTTCCCCTTCTACATTGTACATTTCCTTCATCATCTCTTATAAAATCTCACTGCCCCCCGCCTCTGCAGAATCTCATTCTCTGCCGCTCCCTGTCTCTCTACGTGTCCTTTACATTCCCCTCTCTTTCACTCTCTCTCTTCCTCTCTCTGACTCCACCACTGTGTCTGTCTATCTCACTATCTCTCCCTTAGTCTCTTTAACCACCTCTCCCTGGGTTTCCAGTCTCTCTATCTCTTTCACTGCCTCTTTCCCTCTGTCTCCAGTCTATCTCCCTGTCTCTTTCACTGTATCTGTCTTCAGTCTCTCTCTGTGCCTGGTTCATTGTGACAACTCTGTGCCATTATCTCTTCTCATCCCCTCTCTACTTCTGTCTGGCTTTTTGCCTTCCATCTCTTTCATTTTTTTTGTCACCGTCCGTATTCTGCTCCTTCTCCACATTTGTCTTCTAGTGCCTATCCCTGTCTTCCTCTCTCTCCACGTAAGTCTCTGAATATCTCTCTCTCCTTCTCTACCTTGTTCTCACTGTGTCTGTCACTCTTCCGCTGTTTCTCAGCTTACACTAACCTCTCCACCTCTGTCACTCCCTCTCCCTCTCTCTCTCTGCATTCGGCCCTTTCTGTTGCGTCACGCTGTCTCTTCCCTGTGTTCTCCTCTTCCCAGTCCTGCAATCGCTGATATTGCCTCCCTCTCCTTACCTACAGGGATCTGGGAACAGCAATGCAGTGTGACTGTGGGACTGAGTACTGGTCTCCGATTCCCAGACTTTTCTGGCTGACAGGTATGTAAAGAGATCTACAGGACTGTCTGTAAGGACCAGAGGGAGGGAACAGCAGTAGGCAGAGGCCATTCAGTCCATCTAAACCATTCTAGTATTCACGGAGCTTGTAGCTGATCCATCCCCACACTTCAGCTGCTTCATCCATGATCTTCCCTCCATCATAAGGTCAGAAATGGGGATATTTGCCGATGATCACTCAATGTTCAGCACCATTCATGACTTCTCAGACACTGAATCAGTCCATGTTCACATGCAACGTGATTTGGGCATTATGCAGGCTTGGGCTGAGAAGTGGCAGGTAACATTTATGCCACACAAATGACAGGCTATGACCATTACTAATAAGAATATATCTAACCACCGCCCCTTGACATTCAATGGTGTTACCATCACTGAATCCCCCACTATCAATATCCTGGGGGTTACCATTGACCAGAAACTCAACTGGACCCACCGCATAAACACAGCGGCTACAAGAGCAGGTCAGAGGCTGGGAATACTGCAGCGCGTAACTCATCTCCTGACTCTCCAAAGCCTGTCCCACCATCTACAAAGCACAAGTCAGGAGTGGGATGGAAAAGCCCCCTCTTGTCCCTGGATGGGTGCAGCCCCAGCCACAACACAAGAAGCTCAACACCATCCAGGACAAAGCATCCCCTGCTCGATCGGCACCACATCCACAAACATCCAAGTCTCTCCCCCCACCGACACTCAGTCACAGTAATGTGTAATATCTATAAGATTCACAGCAGAAATTCACCAAACATCCACAGACAGCAACTTCCAAACCCACAACTACTTCCATCTAGAAGGACAAGGGCAGCAGATTCATGGGAACACCAATCCCTGAAAGACCCTTCCAATCCACTCACCTGACGTGGAAATTTACGCCATTCCTTCACTGCCTCTGGGTCAAAATCCTGGAAATTCCTCCATAAGGGCATTGTGGGTCAAACCATAGCACATGGGCTACAGCGCTTTAGAAGGCAGCTAACCATCACATTCTCAAGGGGGCAACTAGGGACTGGCAAGAAATACTGGGCCCAGCCAGCAATGCCCACACCCCACAAGTGATTTTCAAAAAAAAATCTGTTTGAGATAATAGCTGATCTATGACTGATCACCGTTTGCCATGAAACCTTCAGATCCAGTCCCGATATTGTCCCAGACCCTAACCCTGTATCTGTATTGTCTGTTTTTGGGCCTACCCTTCCAGGCTTGGCTTACCCGGACTGGGCCTACAAGCCTGACTCCAGCCCTGGGAGTCGTCAAGTGCAGCTCTGGCACTTCATCTTGGACCTGCTGAGGAAAGAGGAATATCGAGAAGTCATTGCCTGGCAAGGAGATTATGGAGAGTTTGTCATTAAGGACCCAGATGAGGTCGCTCGGCTCTGGGGAAGGAGGAAATGCAAACCTCAGATGAACTATGATAAGCTCAGTCGGGCCCTTAGGTAAGGAGCTGGCCCTGTTCGATGTCTCAATTTCTCTATCTCCGAAGCGTCCTTCTCCCCCAACTATCTCTTTCTTACTCTCTGTATCTTTCCCTGAATTTCACTCCCCTTATCCTTTGTGTGCACATGTGTGTCTGTATATCTCTGTATCTGTGAGTCTTTCTCTCATCTGTCTTTCTCTCTCTCTTCCCCACCACCGCATCTCCATCCTCCTGCCTTTTTCAGTCCTCTCTCTGTCGATTTCTGCCTTGCTGTTTACACTTCTGTATCTTTCTCTCTCTCTCTCTCTCAGCGTGTTTCTTCATCTCTCTCTCTCTCTCTCACTCTCTCCCGGTGATTCCTCTTTCCCATCATCCTCAGGTATTACTACAGCAAACAGATCCTCCAAAAAACCAAAGGGCAGCGATTCACGTACAAGTTTAACTTCCGGAAGGTTCTGATGGCCAGCTGCCCACTGTGGGATCTGCCCCTGAGTCCGTGTGCCCCAGGTATCAGCCCCCGCTGTCTCATCCTGGAACAGGCCAATAACCTGTCACCGGTAGGTGGGCACAGCTGTTTGAATGTGGGGCAGAGTGAGTGTGGGAGAGACAGGAGAGGGGAGGAAAGGGGAGGGGAGGAGAGAAGAAGAGAAGGCGGGACCGGGGAGGGGAGGAGAGGGTAGGGGAGGAGACAAAAGGGGAAGAGAGGGGAGTGGAGGAGAGGAGAGGGGAGGAAGGATGGTGAAGGGAAGGGGTGGGGAGGGGAGGTAGAAGAGGGAAGAGAATGGGTGGGGAGGCGAGGGTGTAGAGGGAAGGTGGGTAAAGGGCAGGGGTGGAGTGGTAGGAGAGGGAAGGAAGGAGAGTTGAGGGTCGGAGGGGAGCGGAGGAGAGAGAAAGGGGGAAAGGGGAGGGGAGGAGAGGAACAGTGAGGGATTAGAGGTGAAGGGAGGGGAGTGGAGGAGAGGGTTGGAGAGGGGAGGGTTGGAGAACATAGAACATAGAACATAGAACATAACAGCACAGTACAGGCCCTTCGGCCCTCGATGTTGTGCCGACCTGTCATACCGATCTCAAGCCCATCTAACCTACACTATTCCATGTACGTCCATATGCTTATCCAATGACGACTTAAATGTACCTAAAGTTGGCGAATCTACTACCGTTGCAGGCAAAGCGTTCCATTCCCTTACTACTCTCTGAGTAAAGAAACTACCTCTGACATCTGTCCTATATCTTTCACCCCTCAATTTAAAGCTATGCCCCCTCGTGCTCGCTGTCACCATCCTAGGAAAAAGGCTCTCCCGATCCACCCTATCTAACCCTCTGATTATTTTATATGTTTCAATTACGTCACTTCTCAACCTTCTTCTCTCTAATGAAAACAGCCTCAAGTCCCTCAGCCTTTCCTTGTAGGACCTTCCCTCCATACCAGGCAACATCCTTGTAAATCTCCTCTGCACCCTTTCGAAAGCTTCCACATCCTTCTTATAATGCGATGACCAGAACTGTACACAATACTCCAAGTGCGGCCGCACCAGAGTTTTGTACAGCTTCACCATAATCTCTTGGTTCCGGAACTTGATCCCTCTATTGATAAAAGCTAAAACAACATATGCCTTCTTAACAGCCCTGTCAACCTGGGTGGCAACTTTCAAGGATCTGTGGAGAGAAGTTGGGGAGGTGAGTGGACGTGGAGGAATGCTGGGGAGGGGACAGGAAGAGAGGGGACTGGAGGCAAGTGCATGTGAAGGGAGGATAGGATGTGGAAGTGGAGGGGAGGTGAGTTTAGCAGAGGGGAAGGGAGGGCTGGAGAGGAGAGGAGGGAAGGAAGGGAGTGGGAGGAGAGAGAAGGGGAACAGAGGGGAAGGGAAGCAAGTGGAGAGGAGGAACAAGGGGTGAAAGTGAGGAGGGAAGGATGATATGGGACAGAACAGTGTGATGTTGGGGGGATGATGTTGGATTGGGAGGGGGACGGAATGGGATGTGAAGGGAAGGGGTGGGAGTTGGAGGTGAGGGGACAGGGAGGGAATGGCAGATGAGGGGATGTGGAGGGACTGGGAGGTAATGGGATGGGGTAGGAATTGGAGGTGAGGGGACAGAGAGGGAATAGGAGATGAGTGGATCGGGAGGAATGGGAGGTGAGGGGAAGGAGAGGGACTGGGATGTGAGGGAGGATGTGGTCAGAAGGAAGGCGAGGAGTGCTTCCGGAGTGTGGAGGACAGTGGAGGGGAAGCAGGAGCAGAGTGGATGTAATGGTCTGAATGGAAGTGATGAGGCGTTCGATGGAAAGGAGTGGAGTGTGTGAAAATGACAATGTTTTGGGCCTGGACAAGGCAGACTAAAGGACATTAGTGGATGGGTTGAATTGTCTCCAGAAGGCTCTGACCCTCCAGCCAATCATGAGGATTTGGCACTGGGGACCAATGAGACACTGTAGCGTCCCCTGACCAACATGGCCACCTCAGTGAGATGGGTAAATAATTGGTGCAACTCACTCTTAAACAGAGAGTGCAACAGTGACACTCTCCTGGGCTCACTGCTGAAGTGCTGAGGCTCACACCTTGAGACAAGGGGAGTTACAGGTAATTGGAAGGGAGGGGTGATAGGGGAGGATGACATTGGAGGGGAGGGAGACTTTTGTTTTTGAGAATTTTTAGTGCATGGTGACTCGAAGGGAGGGTGTATTAATAGGATTAGAACAGTAGGCAAGGGGATAGAGACTGAAGGGGAAGAGAATGAGAGGGAAATTGGATGAGAAGGGTTGAGAGTGGAACGGGCTGGTTAATGGGGCTGGTAGGAGCTGAAACAGTAGGAAAACGAGGGTGAAGAACTGGAGAGGTGGAAATTAGAAGGGGTGAGGTTTGGAGGGGTCAGAAATAGGTGTTAGGGGAATTGGGAGGTGATGGATGATAGAGTTACAGAGTTTTACAGCTTGAAGGAGACACGTCAGCTCATCTATTCTAGCCCCATGTTCGACCACTTGGCCCACAGCATTGTACACGATGGCATTTCAAGTATTCGTTTAAATACAACTTTACTGTTGTCGAGCCACCTTTCAGGGAGTGACTTCCAGATAGTCACGACCCTCAGGAAGAAACAAGCTTCCTTAAATCACCTCTAATCTCCTGCCCCTTACCTTCAATCAACGTCCCACTCGTTTCTGATCACCTGCTAAAGGGGAAAGGTTCCTCCCTGTTTACCCTGTCTCTGCCCCTTGTAATTTTGTAGACTTCAATTTGGTGCCACCTCAGCCTTCTCTTTTGGAAAGAAAATGACCCCGGTCTCCTGTCAGAGCTGATCTAATCCAGATCAGGCAACATCTTGGTGAAGCTCCTCTGCACCCCGTGCTATAATGTGGGTTACCAGAACTGCACAGTCCTCCAGATGTGACCAACCCAATGTCTTATGCAGTTCCTTAACCCCCTTCACTTTTGTATTCAATGCCTAGTCTCATCAAGGTAAGCACCTCATATGGCATCTTAACCAATGCATCGACATGTCCTGCTGCCTTCAAGGGTCCATGCGCATCCATGTCAAGGTCCCTTTGATGCTTTGTACTTCTTAAGGCCTTACCATTGCTTCCTCACATTGCAAACCCTTCCAAAGCACATCACCTCCTGGTTTTCTGCATTAGAATCCATTTATGTGTGTTCAGCACACCTATATCATCCCATAAAGTAAGGCTCTCCCTGTCATGCATCACCAGTTTGGAAGGTTGTTAGGAGCGACCCCAGTTGGCATTGCTATTGTCCTCAGTTCCTTCAGCTTTTTGAGGAGAGCTGGTGGAGGGACACTAGCTCTTCAGCAAGGGATCACTGTTATCCACAATCTCATTTGGCAAACACCGTCCCACCCCCATCCTCAACCTCACTCCCTTCAAAGCTCCTACACCCCACTGAGCCTCAGTCTGTTCCTTCGCTTCTCCTTCAGCAGCTGGCAATACACAGGAGTGTGAGGGAGAGGCTGACGGACAGCACAGAGTTCCACGTGACTCCACATCTGCTGCCCAAGCTCCAGGACCAAGAGGAAGGTAAGACAACCCTGTGGGTGGGGATCTGGTGAATCGCTGGTTGCCCTCAGGAATTTCGCCCTGAGAACTAAAGGTGGGATCAGATATGAGCCGCAACTCCGAGATTTTACAGTTTATTTTTATTCTCTTCTCAGAAGTCTGTGCCACTGCTGGGCACCATTTCTTAGCATTTATTGCCCTTTACTGCCATTTATTACCCCTTGAGAAGGTGGTGGTGAGCTGCCTTCTTGAACCGCTGCAGTCTATGTTGACCAGAAATGCCCTCAGGCATGACAGAATGTGATGGAGGGAATGTCTCCCACAACATCCGAGCATGGGCTAGATCAGGCCCAGGGCATTTATCCACCTTAATGCACTTAAAGGCTGTAAACACATCCTCTCTAGTAATGTGTACGCAGTCCAAAACATCCACACTTGTTTCCCTTATTTCCTTAGCAACCATGATTCTTTCCACTGTAAATACTGAGGGGAATCATTCATTAAATACCTCCCCCATCTCCTGTAGCTCCATTCATCGAAGACCATGCTGATCTTTCAGGGACGTATTATCTCCCAAGTTGTCCTTTTGCTCTTAGTATGTTATAGAACCTCTTGAGATGATCTTTTACCTTATCTGCCAGATCCGTCTCATAGTGTGTTTTTGCTCTTCTGATTTCCCTCTTCAGTGTGCTCCGACACTTTTTACAGTCATCTAGGGATTCACTTGAGATTGATACCTTCAACCCACTGTTTGCCTTTTTCCTGACCAGAGCCTCAATATCCCTCATCAGTCATTTTCCCCATAAATCTGCTGACCTTGTCCTTCTAGATGGAAGTGTTCATGGGTTTGGAAGGTGCTGTCCGAAAATCTTGGTGAATTTCTGCAGCGTATTTTGCAGATAGTACATACTGCTGCTACTGAGCATTGGTGGTGGGAGGGAGTGGGATGTTTGAGGATGTGGTGCCAATCAAGCAGGGGCCATTTTGTCCCTGATGATGTTGAGCTTCTTGAGTGTTGTTGGAGCTGTCCCCATCCAGGGCAAGTATTCCATCCCACTCCTGACTTGTGCCTTGTAGATGGTGGGGCAAACAATGGGGAATGTGGAAGTGAGTTACTCACCATAGTATTCCCAGCCTCTGACCTGCTCTTGTAGCCACTGTGTTTATGTTGTGAGCCCGGTTGAGATTCTGGTCAATGATAAACTCAGGATGTTAATAGTGGGGTATTCAGTGATGGTAACACGGTTGAATATCAAGTTTAGATTCTCACTTATTTGAGATGGTCAATGCCAGACAATAAGAGACAATTTATTCACTTCGCCTTGCCATTAATTTATTGTGTTTTGCACTGACCTTCTCTCTTTCTCTCTCTCTGTCTCTCTCTCTCTCTCTCTCTCTCTTTCTTTCTACTCCATGGCATCCTCTAGGATTTGGAGTGAGTCTTCATGAGCGATTGATCATCTGCTCATGTCCATATGTGGACCTACAGAGAGGCATCTCACACCCGCTGGCCTCTCCTTTTCTCCTCACCAGTCGATCAGCGCCACTGTATTTTCCATAGCGCCCACGCTGCCAGATAATCAGCGTGTTCCTCACAGGCTTGTTCCATTCCATGTCTTCCCTCTCACTCTCTCCTTTTCCCTTAATCAGGATTCTGACCCCTTCATCCCAGACCAGGTTTTTCTGATGCCCTCTACCCCTGATGTTGCCCCCTCCCCCTTCCCACTCATCTCTCTGTCTCCAGCGATAATGGGAACTGCAGATGCTGGAGAATTCCAAGATAATAAAATGTGAGGCTGGATGAACACAGCAGGCCAAGCAGCATCTCAGGAGCACAAAAGCTGATGTTTTGGGCCTAGACCCTTCATCAGAGAGGGGGATGGGGAGAGGGAACTGGAATAAATAGGGAGAGAGGGGGAGGCGGACCGAAGATGGAGAGTAAAGAAGATAGGTGGAGAGAGTGTAGGTGGGGAGGTAGGGAGGGGATAGGTCAGTCCAGGGAAGACGGACAGATCAAGGAGGTGGGATGAGGTTAGTAGGTAGATGGGGATGCGGCTTGGGGTGGGAGGAAGGGATGGGTGAGAGGAAGAACCGGTTAGGGAGGCAGAGACAGGTTGGACTGGTTTTGGGATGCAGTGGGTGGGGGGGAAGAGCTGGGCTGGTTGTGTGGTGCAGTGGGGGGAGGGGACGAACTGGGCTGGTTTAGGGATGCAGTGCTAAACCAGCCCAGTTCGTCCCCTCCTCCCACTGCACCACACAACCAGCCCAGCTCTTCCCCCCCACCCACTGCATCCCAAAACCAGTCCAACCTGTCTCTGCCTCC
This sequence comes from Stegostoma tigrinum, assembly GCF_030684315.1. Taxonomy (NCBI): domain Eukaryota; kingdom Metazoa; phylum Chordata; class Chondrichthyes; order Orectolobiformes; family Stegostomatidae; genus Stegostoma; species Stegostoma tigrinum. The sequence goes on along the minus strand of NW_026728228.1, from coordinate 156,955 downwards.
CTAACCGGTTCTTCCTCTCACCCATCCCTTCCTCCCACCCCAAGCCGCACCCCCAGCTACCTACTAACCTCATCCCACCTCCTTGACCTGTCCGTCTTCCCTGGACTGACCTATCCCCTCCCTACCTCCCCACCTACACTCTCTCCACCTATCTTCTTTACTCTCCATCTTCGGTCCGCCTCCCCCTCTCTCCCTATTTATTCCAGTTCCCTCTCCCCATCCCCCTCTCTGATGAAGGGTCTAGGCCCGAAACATCAGCTTTTGTGCTCCTGAGATGCTGCTTGGCCTGCTGTGTTCATCCAGCCTCACATTTTATTATCTCTGTCTCCAGCTCCTGGATACCTCCCACTGAGAACACCTATTTGTGCCCCTGATCCAGTTACATGAATCCATTTTCTGGTAATGCAACTCCATTCAGGATTCTCCCTCTCTCCCACTCCCTCTCTTTCACTGCTCCTCTGAAACTAGAATCTGTAGAACCAAGCAGACACATAGAAACAACATCTAATGAAAATCCTCCTGCAATCTGCACTCACACATCAGAGGAGTTGAAGATTTTTAGACTAAGTACAGAATAAAGCCCTCCTTCCTGCGTGTAGATACTGTAAGGACAGGGACAGCAGGGTGTAAGACACAGAATAAAATTTCCTTTGCTCCCCCAATCAAATAGTCCCAGGACAGGGACAGCACAGGGTTAAATACAGATTAAAGCTCCATTTACACTGTCCCTCATCAAACAGTCCTCAAACAGGGACAGCACTTGTTCAGAAACAGACAAATCTCCCATTGCACTGGCCTCAGGGGCTGGAAGAGGTTACAGAGATAGGAAGCGATGTAGGGGCAGGACGGGTTTGCAGAGATGTGGAGGGGTGTAGGCGCTGGAGGTGGTTACAGAGATAGGGAGGGGTGGAGGACGAGGAAGATATTACAGAGATAGGAAGGGTTTTCGGGCTGGAGGAGGTTACAGATAAGCAGGCGTATCAGGGGTGAAGGAAGTTACTGATATAGGGAGGGGTGTAGGGACAGGAGGTTATATCAATAGGGTGGGGTGTAGGGGTTGGGGGATTTTACAGAGATGGGAGGTGTGTGGAGGAGGTTACAGAGATTGAGTTTTGATGATGGAATTTGAGGCAAAGATGAGTGTTTTACACTGTGATGTCAGCATACTACATATTCCTGTAGTTTCAGTGCATACAGGAGTGGTTTCTGAATTGGACGTGGTGTGGTTTAAGTCATGGACAGCAGTCGTTTTGAACACTTGTTATATGGAGGGCAGAAAATGGGAGTAAATGTCCCTTTTCCTCCCTGCCTTCTCTTTGCCCATGTTCTAGGGTGAAGTGGACACCTTCTGTTACTCCCATATGATCCGCCCACTCTCTGCCCTTCTTGCTCATTGTTATTATCTCCCACATGGGTTTTACTCTTCCAGGACCTATATTCCCACCCAAGCTGATGTTTGAAATAAAAACAGAAAATGCTGGAGAAACTCAGCAGTTCTGTCAGGAGCAATGGAGAGAGAAAGGCAGTTAACATTTCAAGTCCAGTATGACACTCTTCAGAACTGATAAGTGTAAGTTCTTTATTCTTGTGATGGAAGGTGAGGAGGCGGGAATTGAACAGATTGTCAGAATGCACAGAGTCAGAGACAACTGGAGTGTTAATGGTGGTAAAGGAGTGACAGAGCTCTGAAATAGGTGCGAATGTTCCTTGTGCACAAGGGAAAAGATGGGTCCACCCTGGGAGTGAATCTGACAAGACTGAGCTTGGGTGAGGTGGTGGACAAAAAAAAAATTGGAGTACAGAGGCCGTGCTTTGAAGTCTAGAAATTCAATCTTGGGTGCTAGAGTGCTGAACAGAGCCTCAGCAGCAAGTGAAATGCTGATCCTTAAGCTTGCATTGAGCTTTATTGGAAGATTGTAGCAGGCCCGGGCAGGAAATATCACATGTGAGCAAGATGTGTTATTGAAAAGGCAACTGGAAGATCAGGGTCATTTGTGTCGACACAATTAATCCCAAAATGAAACCTGGTTCGATCGATGTTTGTCAAAATTATTTCAGTGAATGTGGTTGTGATTCAATGAAACCTATCTAATATGAGGCTCTAAAGTTTCTTTAACAGCAGAAGTTTATTGCACAAATAGAAAGACCTTAGAACACATTGCAAATAAACATGTTATCTAACACTATCCGTTACAGAGACTCAGCACCAGAGAAATTATCTTTCTTTGTGAGATCTTTAAGAGTGACTTAATTGATTCTCCCCAGTTCTTTCCTGTGAACTGTCCAGTCTTCTTGTATGAAAATTCACAAAACTGACAGCTTAGATTTCCACAGATTCCACAAGAGAAACCACATATGTTACTGAGCCCGGTCAGGTCTCCTCTGAACTACCGAAAGACTTTCACTCTCTGGGTTTCCTCAGCTAAGATCAATCTTTCATCATTTTAAACCAGTAGCCAAGAATAACTACCTGTCATAAACCATTGTAGTAAAAACAATCTTTCCTTATCACTCTAAAGTCTTCCCGCTCTCTGACATATACTAAGTTACATCATAGTTCCAGAAGGATTGTTTGATCTAACTACCTCTTTTAAACTCTTCACAAAAGTCATCAATCTCATATACCACTATTTTAATATGTATTGCTCACTGGATTATTGGGTTCTTTTCATTTGTTCATTGCTTCATTGAAAATTGATGCAACTGGATATTTCAACTGCTTTCTGAACTTGGATGGATTCATTATGGAAATAAACATGCTTGTGAAACAAAAATGCAGCACATATGTAAGCTTTCAAGTCTGCAGCGAGAATGACAGTCTAAGTGATTTGCAGCATCACAGAACAATGAAATATACATAACCGTCAAAGCCATGAAGCTGCTGGATATGGAGTAAAAGAGTGAAATGACAGACTTTCTTCTATACTTTATCACTGTGATTCTCCGCCTTGCTCTGGTCACTTGGTCCTTTGTCGACTTGATTAGCCACTGAATTGTGTCAGACTGTCAGAGCACTCAACAACAAAATTAATGAGGATAACGCCTCACATATTCCAAATTCAATTTAATCCAGGATCAGCTTTCTTAATTAGAACAAAATGAGATGTCTGATTAGGTTCCAGGTAATAAATCTGTTGTAGGTAAGAATGTTCTTTAAAGGGAAATGGTTACGACTTGTTGCTGGAATCACACTCACGGTTTTCTTTGTGTAACGTTTAGATTTCAGCTTCTGGCAAAAAATGGCAACAAACACATTGAATGTTGAAATGATAGTGAACCAGAGAGGCCAGTCTGTGACGGCATGGAGTTGTTCAGAGTTAACAAGTAACATGTGATGCAGTTGGAAAGACCACACTTTCCCCAGGAGAGTGTCACAACTGTAATCAAACTGTCTGTGAAACAGAAAAGGAGAAAGAGAATGGAGATGATTGACAATCATTGTTTAATTCAGAGCCCAGACAGTAAAGATTTCAGCAGTACAAACTGATGGGTGCAGATCGGGTCAGAATCTCAACTATGTCCTTCACCTATCTTGCCCTGCTCGCTTACAGGAGTAACTGATGCAGGATGAGCACGCACAGTATGCCGGTCAGTCAGATAAATATATGACAGATAGATATTACCCCATCTCTAACAACTCCATTCCACACTCGGTTCAGTCCTCATGATTGGAAACCATTCATTCATCAGGGAATGGTATCAGTTTTGACTCATTCCCTATGATTGGAGCACAGGAGCTATTGATGTTAAAGGGAATAAAATTAAGAAGGGGGTTAAACAGGTGTTGTAATCCTGATCAGAACACAGTTGCTCATTTCTCCAGGAAGATCATGAAAGGGACAGCGGAAACTGGGAGACCCATGGCTACAGCACACAGAACTATGCATATAGTTCTGGTCTTCACATCACTAAAAATCAACCCATAGCTTTGGGGTAGTTGTGGTGATATGCTTTGCAAGATAATAATAATACCTTGGCAGATACAATATAATCAGCAGGACATTATTTGACACTATTGGCTGCTTACTACAATATCCTCGATGGCACCTAGGCATGGGCAAGCCCAGCTGGCACTGCCCACCTTCCATGAATGAATAAATGAATAAAAGTTGAAACAAAAATATTGGAGAAACTCAGCAGATCTACCAGCTTCTGAACAGAACTAATGTTTCGAGTCCTGTGACCAGATTTCAACGGTTTTATTTTAATAAATAATTGGTGCTCACTCTGTATGAAGTTGATCCATTTTGTACAGAGGTAGTGCCGCACTATGGAGCATATCCCAGAGTGTCAAGATGGGACTATGTTTCAACAAGGACTGTGCCTCGCAGGGCAAGATAGGTGAAGGACATAGTTGAGATTCTGACCCGATCTGCACCCATCAGTTTGTACTGCTGAAATCTTTACTGTCTGGGCTCTGAATTAAACAATGATTGTCAATCATCACCATTCTCTTTCTCCTTTTCTGTTTCACAGACAGTTTGATTACAGTTGTGACACTGTCCTGGGGAAAGTGTGGTCTTTCCAACTGCATCACTTGTTGCTTGTTACTGATGCTAGTAACTCCTAGCATTGGTGTCATGGACAGAAGCAAACGCTATTTAGTGAAGATGATAGATCATAGAACCTGCAGTATGGAAACAGGCCCTTCAGCCCAACCAGTCCACACCAACCCTCATTGCATCCCACCTAATCTACACATCCCTAAAAACTATGGGCAATTTAGCCCAACTATGGCCAATCCACCTGGCCTGCATATTTTTGGAATGTGGGAGAAAACCAGAGCTCCCAGAAAAAAACAATGCAGACACAGGGAGAATGTGCAAACTCCACACAGACAAGTGGGATCAAACCTGGGTCCCTGGTGCTGGGAGGCAGCAGAGCTAACCACGGTGCCACCATACCTTTCAAAGAAGAATAAGTCAAGATGATTTTTACCTCATGTTGATTTCCTCAGCACTGAACATAAACTCATTCTAGTAAATATATCCATCAGAATTTGACCAGCTTGGTCAGTATTGGTGCTACTGAGCCTTTCTGGGTGGTAAGTATTAATGTGTTCCATCTGGAGGCTTTGTCCTTTCTCCCTCAGTGGTCCCTCTGAATGGTTCTCAACATGAATCATAAAACATGAATCAAGTGGTGAGGGTGGGAATAGTTAAATATCAACATGAGGTTTCCTTGCTCCTGTTTGACCCGATGCAGTGAAATATTATTGGCTCTGAAGCCAACGTTAGGTATTCTGAGAAACTCTTTCCCAACTGTATTCTACAGCACTGCACATAGCCAAGCTGTTCCATGAGAGCATACATCACTGTTATTGATTAGGGATAGTCAGCATGGGTTTGTGTGAGGAAAATCATGTCTCACAAACTTGATTGAGATTTTTTTAAATGAAGTAACCAAAAAAATGATGAGGCAGAGTGTGGACGTTATTCACTTGAATTTTAGTAAAGCTTTTGACAAGGTTCCGCATGGTAGACGAAATAGAAAAGCTAGATCACATGGGATTCAGGATGAGCTTGCCAATTGCATACAAACTGGCTTTATGGGAGGAGACAGAGGCTGGTGTTGGAGGGTTGCATTTTGCAGTGGAGGCTTGTGACCAGCGGTGTTCCACAAGGACTGGTACTGGATACACTTTTGTCTGTCATTGATATGAATAATGTATATGAGAATACAGGAAGAATGGTGAGTAAGTTTTTTGATGACATCAGAATTGGTGGTACAGTGGACTGTGAAGAAGGTTATCTAAGATTACAAAGAGATCTTAGATAAAAAAAAAGTGTGGAACTGGATCAATGGCCCGAAACGTCAGCTTTTGTGCTCCTAAGATGCTGCTTGGCCTGCTGTGTTCATCCAGCTCCATACTTTTTATCTCGGATTCTCCAGCATCTGCAGTTCCCATTATCTCTGATTGCAAAGAGATCTTGATTAGTTGGGTCAATGGGCTGAGAAGTGGCAGATAGAGTTTAATTTGGAGAACTGTGAGGGACGTATTTTGGTAAAACAAACAAGAGCAGGACTTATACAATTAATGGTAGGGCCTCAGGTAGTGTTGCAGAACAGAGAGAGCTAGTGCTCAGATATATAATTCTTTTAAGTTTGTGTCACATGTAGACAGGTTAGTTAAGGTGGTGATTAGCACACTTGCCTTCATTGCTCAGACATCTAAATACAGGAGTTGGGACATCATGTTGAGGTTGGGTAGGACATTGGTGAGGTCTCTTCTAGAGTACTGTGTCCAATTCTGTTTGCCCTGTTATAGGAATGATATTATTAAGCTGGGGAGGGTTCAGAAAGATTTATCAGGATGTTGCCTGGAATGGAGCATTTGGGTTATAAAACTAGACTGGATATGCTGGGAATTTTTATACAGGAGAGCGGGATGTGGAGGGATGACCTTATTGAGGTTTATAAAATCATGAGGGGAATTAATAAGGTGAGTGGCAAGAGTCTTTTCCCTGGAGTGGGGAGTTCAAAACTCGGGGTGGCGTGTGGGGTGGTGGGGCATATTTTTAAGGTGAGAGGAGAAAGATTAAAAAAAAAGATATGAGAAGCAACTCTTTTACACTGAGGGCATAGAAGGAACCTCTTGAGGAAGTGGCAGATGCAGATACAGTTACAGTGTGTAAAAGACACTTAGATTAGTACATAAATAAGAAAGGTTTGGAGAGACATGAGCCAAGCGGAGCCAAGTGAGACTAGTTTAGCTTGGGAGCATGGTCAGCATGGACTCATTGGAGTGAAGGATCTGCTTTCGTACTGTATGATTCTATGGTATCAACCTGACAATATGGAAAATGTCACAACATGACCTCTATCCCAAAAGAAGGAGTACGTCAACCTAGGCAATTGCCACTTTATCAATCTACTGTCCATGATTACCAAAGTGATGGAAGGGATTGCTATCAAACAGCACTTGCCAAGTGATGACATCTCAAAGACTGTCGGTATGGTTTCAGCTCAGTTCCAGACCTCAGCGCAGCATAAGTCAGGACAACACTAAGCGTGGGCGAGAGTGACAGCCATTGAAATAAATGTCACACTTGACCAAGTGTGGCATCAAGGGTGGAATGACTACATAAATCACTCAATTCCACTTCCAGCATCAAAACAGTTATTGAAATTACACTGGTGGGAAGAAACCTCTGGGGATCAGAAATTTCTTCAATGAACGATGAATGCATTTTTATACAATTGTGTTCAGCCCGCCTTTAACAATTACAGACCAGTCGTATTATTAACCAATTGCATACATGTCCAATCAAATTAATCATGTGTCTGTATGGGCAATGATGAACAGCTTTACTGACAACTCTTCTGGACAGACTTCCACGATCTCATGACATTTTCTAGACATCTTTCTCTCTGTCCTTGGGCCATTCATGATGCATGCTGTATGCAATCACATTCCAATACTGTTGACTTCTGCACCAATTGTTCAATTGTCCCTGCAAGCAGTGTGTGTGTTTCCATACTATCTTGACAATAGGATATTCTCTTTAATGCTGATTGTGATTTTTATAAGAGAGGTTATATGTGTGAAATTCAAAATTTATAACTATAATTATCTGGAAATCTTAACTAGAGTAAATAGGGTTTTTTTTCTATTTGTGATGGAACTCAGATTTTCAGGAAGAGGGACTGTTCCATGTAAACTACAAAGAGGCAGGCATAGCTTGGGCCCATGCGGGTACCCATGGCCACCCCGTTTGTCTGCAGGAAGTGGGAGGAATGGAAGGAGAAGTTGTTGAGGGTGAGGATGAGTTCGGCAAGACTGATGAGGGTGTCGGTGGAGGGGGATTGGTCGGGCCTATGGGACAGGAAGAAGCAGAGGGCCGTGAGGCCATCTGCATGAGGAATGCAGGTGTATAGGGACTGGACGTCCATGGTGAAAATGAGGTGTTGGGGGCCAGGGAATTGGTAGACCTGGAGGAGGTGGAGGGCGTGAGTGGTGTCACGTATGTAGGTAGGGAGTTCCTGGACCAAAGGGGAGAAAATAGAGTCCAGATAGGTGAGGATGAGTTCGGTGGGGCAGAAACAGGCTGAGACAATGGGTCGACAGGGCAGGCAGGTTTGTGGATTTTGGGAAGGAGATCGAAACGGGCCATGCAGGGTTGGGGAACAATGAGGTTGAGCACACATTGGTTGTCCCAGAAATAAAGACAGCATCACTGAAAACCAAACACCTAGATCCAACAATATTAATGGCAGACAATAGCAACATTAGCAATGTCCATGAAATCAGAATTGTAGGAGAGCGCAGAGACTGGGAGGCTGTAAAGGTTCTGGGAAATAACATAGATAACAACAGTTGTATTGTCTAGAGAGGTTTACAGATATTGCTGGAGGATGTTATTAAAGCTACTAGAGATCCAGGGGCTTTGGAAGTTGACAGAGATATCGAGGATTGTGATCCAGATAGTAATTACTGGAAGTGAAAGGGAGTGGTGCTGATGACGGACCCACAGATATGGGCCTGGAGGTTGTCTTAAAAGGGAGATCGTGGCGTTCAGGAAGGCTACTGAGATTGTCTCCTCGACGATTTCTGAAATGTTGAACTCTAAGGTGATACTGTCTTTGTGTGGTATTCTGTGTCCAGCAGAGTGAGTTGGAGATGCAACAGTCTGTGTGTGTGTGCGGCACGCGAGTGTTTTCGCGTTTGTGTATCTCATTATAACAGCGCTCAGCAGAGGGCGATGAAGGCTAATATCGTGCATTTGTGCAATGAGAACATCGCCGAGTCGAGGGTGAGACTGGAAATGTGAGAGATTCTGGTCGCAGGTGGTAGACAGAACTGTATGCGTGTTTACATAGAACATAGAACATAGAACAGTACAGCACAGAACAGGCCCTTCAGCCCACAATGTTGTGCCGACCATTGATCCTCATGGATGCACCCTCAAATTTCTGTGACCATATGCATGTCCAGCAGTCTCTTAAATGACCCCAATGACCTTGCTTCCACAACTGCTGCTGGCAACGCATTCCATGCTCTCACAACTCTCTGCGTAAAGAACCTGCCTCTGACATCCCCTCTATACTTTCCACCAACCAGCTTAAAACTATGACCCCTCGTGCTAGCCATTTCTGCCCTGGGAAATAGTCTCTGGCTATCGACTCTATCTATGCCTCTCATTATCTTGTATACCTCAATTAGGTCCCCTCTCCTCCTCCTTTTCTCCAATGAAAAGAGACCGAGCTCAGTCAACCTCTCTTCATAAGATAAGCCCTCCAGTCCAGGCAGCATCCTGGTAAACCTCCTCTGAACCCTCTCCAAAGCATCCACATCTTTCCTATAATAGGGCGCCCAGAACTGGACGCAGTATTCCAAGTGCGGTCTAACCAAAGTTTTATAGAGCTGCAACAAGATCTCACGACTCTTAAACTCAATCCCCCTGTTAATGAAAGCCAAAACACCATATGCTTTCTTAACAACCCTGTCCACTTGGGTGGCCATTTTAAGGGATCTATGTATCTGCACACCAAGATCCCTCTGTTCCTCCACGCTGCCAAGAATCCTATCCTTAATCCTGTACTCAGCTTTCAAATTCGACCTTCCAAAATGCATCACCTCGCATTTATCCAGGTTGAACTCCATCTGCCACCTCTCAGCCCATCTCTGCATCCTGTCAATGTCCCGCTGCAGCCTACAACAGCCCTCTACACTGTCAACGACACCTCCGACCTTTGTGTCGTCTGCAAACTTGCTGACCCATCCTTCAATCCCCTCGTCCAAGTCATTAATAAAAATTACAAACAGTAGAGGCCCAAGGACAGAGCCCTGTGGAACCCCACTCACCACTGACTTCCAGGCAGAATATTTTCCTTCTACTACCACTCGCTGTCTTCTGTTGGCCAGCCAATTCTGTATCCAAGCAGCTAAGTTCCCCTGTATCCCATTCCTCCTGACCTTCTGAATGAGCCTTCCATGGGGAACCTTATCAAATGCCTTACTGAAGTCCATATACACCACATCCACAGCTTGACCCTCATCAACCTTACTAGTCACATCCTCAAAAAACTCGATAAGGTTTGTAAGGCATGACCTACCCCTCACAAAGCCGTGTTGACTGTATTTGATCAAGCCATGCTCTTCCAGATGGTCATAAATCTTATCCCTCAGAATCCTTTCTAACACCTTGCAGACGACAGACGTGAGACTTACCAGTCTATAATTGCCGGGGATTTCCCTATTTCCTTTCTTGGAGAGGAATTACATTTGCCTCTCTCCAGTCCTCAGGTACGACTCCAGTGGAGAGCGAGGATGCAAAGATCTTCGCAAGTGGCGAAGCAATTGCATTTCTCGCTTCCCAAAGCAGCCGAGGACAAATCTGATCCGGGCCTGGCGACTTGTCAATCTTAATGTTTGACAAAATTCAGTACATCAGCTTCCTCTATCTCTATCCATTCCAGCATGCACACCTGCTCTTCAAAGGTTTCATTCACTACACAGGTCGTTTCTTTCGTAAAGACAGAAGCAAAAAACTCATTTAGGGCTTCCCCTACCTCCTCAGGCTCCACACACAAGTTCCCTATGCTATCCCTGATCGGCCCTACTCTTTCTTTGACCATTCTCTTATTCCTCACGTAAGTGTAAAATGCCTTTGTGTTTTCCCGGATTCCTTCTGCCAAGCCTTTCTCGTGCCCCCTCCTGGCTCTCCTCAGACCATTTTTGAGCTCCTTCCTTGCCTGCATGTAATCCTCTCTAGCTGAACTTGACCCTAGCTTCCTCCACCTTATGTAAGCTACCTTCTTCCTTTTCACTAGAAGCTCCACCGCTCTCGTCATCCAAGGTTCCTTTATCTTACCCCGTCTTGCCTGTCTCAGAGGGACATATTTACTCATCACTCCCAACAACTGTTCCTTAAACCATCTCCACATGTCTATAGTTCCCTTACCATGGAACAACTGCTCCCAGTCCATGCTTCCTAACTCGTGTCTAATCGCATCATAGTTTCCTCTTCCCCAATTAAATATCCTCCCATTCTGCCTAATCCTCTCCTTCTCCATAGCTATGTAGAATGAGAGAGTGTTATGGTCACTATCACCAAAATGCTCTCCCACCACAAGATCTGATACCTGCCCCGACTCGTTTCCGAGCACCAAGTCTAGAATGGCCTCTCCCCTCGTCGGCCTGTCAACGTACTGCGTTAGGAAACCCTCCTGAACACACCTTACAAAAACAGCTCCATTCAAATCTTCTGCTCGAAGGAGGTTCCAATCAATATTAGGAAAGTTAAAGTCACCCATTACAACAACCCTACTGCGTCCACACTTTTCCAAAATCTGTCGACCTATGCTTTCTACAATCTCCCTGCTGCTATTGGGGGGCCTGTAGTAAACCCCTAACGAGGTGACTACTCCCTTGCTGTTCCTAATTTCCACCCATACTGACTCAGGCAGATCTTCCTCGACAATGGAAGCTTCTGTAGCTGTGATACCCTCTCTGATTAGTAGTGCTACACCCCCTCCTCTTTTTCCCCCCTCCCTATTCTTTTTAAATGTTCTAAACCCTGGAATATCCAGCAACCATTCCAGCCCATGAGAAACCCATGTCTCTGTTATGGCCACAACATCATAGCACCAGGTACTGATCCATGCTCTAAGTTCATCACTTTTATTCCTGATACTCCTTGCATTAAAGCAAACACACTTTAACCGATCCCTTGGTTCCTTCCCAGGAAAATCCTTCCCACTAGCTGGTCTACCTCTTGCTACTGCCTCACCTGCATCAACGCTCACCTCTGGTATACAGCTCAGGTTCCCACCCCCCTGCCATACTAGTTTAAACCCTCTCGAACTACTCGAGCAAACCTTCCACCCAGGACATTGGTCCCCTTCCAGTTCAGATGCAACCCGTCCTTCTTGTACAGGTCCCACCTTCCCCAGAAGGCATCCCAATTATCAACATATCTGAAACCCTCCCTCCTACACCAGCTGCGTAGCCACGTGTTCAGCTGCGCCCGCTCCCTGTTCCTCACCTCGCTATCTCGTGGCACCGGTAGTAAACCAGAGAACACTACTCTGTTCGTCCTGCTCTGCAGCTTCCATCCTAACTCCCTGAAATCACTTTTTATATCCTCAAACCTATTTCTGGCTATATCATTTGTGCCAATATGTAACACGATTTCTGGCTGTTCACCCTCCCCTTTCAGAACTTTATACACCCGATCGGAGACGTCCCGGACCCTGGCACCAGGGAGGCAACATACCTTCCGGGAATCCCGATCTTGCCCACAAAATCTCCCGTCGATTCCCCTAACTATCGAGTCCCCTACCACGAGTACTTTTCTATTCTGCCCCCTTCCCTTCTTTGCCACAGTGTCAGGCTCAGTGCCAGAGAACTGACTACTATGGCTTTCCTCTGGTAGGTCAACCCCCCCAGCAGTATCCAAAACGGTATACTTATTGCTGAGGGGAATGCCCACAGGGGATCTCTGCACTGTCTGTCTGTCCCCTTTCCTCCCCCTAACTGTAACCCATCTATCCTCGTCCTGAGCCTTAGGAGTGACCAACTCCCGATAACTCCTCTCAATTACCCCCTCTGCCTCCCGAATGATCCGTAGTTCATCCAGCTCCAGCTCCATTTCCCTAACACGGTTTTCAAGGAACTGTAGCTGGGTGCACTTCCCGCAGATGTAGCCAGCGGAGACGTGTGCCACATCTCCCAACTGCCACATTCTGCAGGAGGAGCAAGCAACTGCCCTAGCATCCATACCCCACTTATCTGAACACCCACTCAATACTAAAGCAGAAAGCTCACTTCAAGTAATAATAACAAATTAATAACAAACTTATGTTCAATAGAGAAAGTTTAGAATGAACCTTATCTTATTAACTAGGTTAGAGGAGGAGGGCGGGTGGGAGACACTACAGTTGTAGAGTCTCGGGTTAAGCCACCTTGCTGATATATATGGTCACTGCTTTCCTTCCCGGCTGCCCCTCTGGTCCTCGTCACTTCCTCTGCTGCTCCCGCTCCTTCTCTGAAAGAGGAAAAAAAAACACCGCTGCCCGCTACCGGTAAGTAATTTTAAAAATAAACTGCTTTACCTTAGCTGCAGTCTTCCGGGTCCGTCTTGCCTCCGCTGCTGCTCGCACTCAAAAAGGCCGTTGGCGTCGAAGGGTGAGTATTTATGCTCACTGCTTTCCTTCCCGGCTGCCCCTCTGGTCCTCGTCACTTCCTCTGATGCTCCCGCTCCTTCTCTGAAAGAGGAAAAAAAACACCGTCCACACGTGGACGAGATACAGAGAAAACCCAGAAGAAAGAGATTGCTGAAGGTGACGGTCTGACTGCGTGTGCAGTGAATCATTGTGCACTAACTTTCAATATCTTTAAGAAAATGTGTTAATGAGTGAATTCCCACGATTGGCAGAAGAAGCTGTAGATAATAAAGTAGAACAATCAATACACCTCGACATCTTTTTGCCGGATGGCCTATGTTTTTGAAAATTGAAACCTATGATCTAAAAGTCTGTGTCCATTTCTATTCTGTGATTTCAGACACTGGGCAGTGGTTGGGGCAGCGATGGCCGCTGCTCCCATAACACCCCGCGGCTGTGAAAGGCCTCTATCAGGAACACAGACCGCGGTGCCCTCTGGGAAATGCGACACGACTTTTCTTTGGGACTTTTATACATGGACTCCCAACAGCCTCTGTGTTGCTGCTTTTTGCAGCGATTTTCCATGTAAATGGTACTCAGCTGCTCTATTCTTCCTGCCAAACTGCATACAGCCCTTTCCCCAAATTTCATTCCATCTGCCACATTTTTGCCCGCTGTCTTAATCTGTCCATATCCCTCTTCAGAGTCTTTGAGTCATCTCCACCAGTTCCCTTTTTAACCTCACCCACCCTCCTGCAAAAATTCCATCCCCTATTCCCAATTCCTCCGCCTCCGCCGCATCTGCTCCCACGACAAGACATTCCATTCCCACACATCCCAGATGTTCAAGTTCTTCAAGGACCGCAACTTTCCCCCCTCGAACGCCCTCGACCGCGTCTCCCGTATTTCCCGCAACACGTCCCTCACACCCCGCCCCCGCCACAACTGCCCAAAGAGGATCCCCCTCGTTCTCACACACCACCCTACCAACCTCCGGATACAACGCATCATCCTCCAACACTTCCGCCATCTACAATCCGACCCCACCACCCAAGACAATTTTCCACGTCCACCCCTGTCTGCTTTCTGGAGAGACCACTCTCTCCGTGACTCCCTTGTTGGCTCCACACTGCCCTCCAACCCCACCACACCCGGCACCTTCCCCTGCAACCGCAGGAAATGCTATACTTGCCCCCACACCTCCCCCCTCACCCCTATCCTAGGCCCCAAGATGACATTCCACATTAAGCAGAGGTTCACCTGCACATCTGCCAATGTGGTATACTGCATCCACTGTACCCGGTGTGGCTTCCTCTACATTGGGGAAACCAAGCGGAGGCTTGGAGACCGCTTTGCAGAACACCTCCGCTCAGTTCGCAACAAACTACTGCACCTCCCAGTTGCAAACCATTTCCACTCCCCCTCCCATTCTTTAGATGACATGTCCATCATGGGCCTCCTGCAGTGCCACAATGATGCCACCCGAAGGTTACAGGAACAGCAACTCATATTCCGCCTGGGAACCCTGCAGCCTAATGGTATCAATGTGGACTTCACCAGTTTCAAAATCTCCCCTTCCCCAACTGCATCCCTGAACCAGTTCAGTTCGTCCCCTCCCCCCACTGCACCACACAACCAGCCCAGCTCTTCCACTCCACCCACTGCATCCCAAAACCAGTCCAACCTTTCTCCGCCTCCCTAACCTGTTCTTCCTCTCACCCATCCCTTCCTCCCACCCCAAGCCACACCCCCATCTACCTACTAACCTCATCCCACCTCCTTGACCTGTCCGTCTTCCGTGGACTGACCTATCCCCTCCCTACCTCCCCACCTATACTCTCCTCCCCACCTATCTTCTTTTCTCTCCATCTTTGGTCCGCCTCCCCCTCTCTCCCTATTTATTCCAGAACCCTCACCCCATCCCCCTCTCTGATGAAGGGTCTAGGCCCAAAACGTCAGCTTTTGTGCTCCTGAGATGCTGCTTGGCCTGCTGTGTTCATCCAGCCTCACATTTTGTTGTCTTGGATTCTCCAGCATCTGCAGTTCCCATTACCCCTTTTTAACCAGTTTGAGTCATCTGCAAACATGGCTATAGTCTACTCACTTTCCTCAATCAAATCATTAATATAAATTGGAAAGAATTGTGGCCTTAGTTCTGATCCCTGTGACCCTTAATTGGTGCATATCACTGTCCTAAAAATGCCATACCCCACCTAAATTCAACTCACTGTCTTCTATTAGTTATCAATCATCTATCCATTGTCATACCATGACCTCCAACATGGTAGGTTTATATGAAATAGCCTATTATGTCATGGAACCTTAACTATCACAGGCTGAAAATCCAAATATAGTACATCTAATGCTTCCCCTTTGTCTATCCTGCTTATTACCTCCTCAAAGAATTCCATTAAATTTGTCAGGCATGATGTCCCATTCATGATGCAAGGCTAACTCTTTTTGATCATATTATACTTTTCTAAAGGCTACGTCATTACGTCTTTTATAATAGACTGTTCGACTTTTCCCAATCACGGATGTTCAACCAACTGGCCTATTGGTTGACTTCTTCCCTTTCCTTAAAAAAAAGTGTCATTTTGGTTGTTTTTGAATCCTCTAGGAGTTTTCCAGCATTTAGGAATTCTTGGAAGATTAGTATCGGTGCACTTGTCATCCCTGTAGTTACTTCCTTCGATATCCTAGGATGCATCCCATTAGGTGCATGAGTTCCCGAATTATTCTGTCTCGTGGTAATTATTGTTTTCACTTTTCTCTCCTTCTCTGGTCCCTCTATAGTTTAGTAAGTTTGGAACTCTGTGCAATGTCACCTTTTAGGTTTGGTGCCATATATTGCGCTCCATTCTCCCGCTGACAGATAACTCAATTAAAAGGAACAAAAACAGAAATTACTGGAAAAGGTCAGCAGCTCTGGAAGCATCTGTGAAGAAGAAAATCAGAGTTAACGCTTCAGGTCCAGAGACCAGAAAGTCTCTTTGAGTCACTGGACCCGAAATGTTAACTCTGATTTATCCTTCACAGATGCTGCCAGCTGAACTTGTCCAGCAACTTCTGGTTTTGTTGCTGATTTACAGCATCTGCAGTTCATTCATTTTTTCTCAAGTGAAAAGGATATGTGTCCTCTACACTCATCCACCTGACATCACTGCACAATCAATTGGACTCAATCGCAGAGTATTTTGTGGGTGTGAATCTCCAAATCTAAGTGTTTTTATTGAACAAACTGGAATGGACCAGTGAAGAGTTCTGAGGTTCAAATAGGTAATGCAATGCATTCAGGGGGTTCCTTCTCCCAATTTTTACTGTCTGTGTTTCCGACATATGCTACAAAATTCTCCTTCACCCCGTTGATCACTTGCAAGTTGTTTTATCTGAAAACGCATTCAGAAACTGCTACAGGTTAAGATGACTGTTTAGGGAAAAGGCCAGTCACAAAACAGTGAAATATCTCACTATTGGCTTCACTGAGACATTTCTGGGTGTACTCAGGATCTGGAATCAGGAATTGTGCGAATGCAGCTACAAACACTAGGGTGGTGAGATGTGGGAATGCGCAAACCACACTGTGGACAGAATCATCTCTTTCCAAAGGTTCCATCATGAACCCAGACAGGAACTGGGGTGGTGGTGGGGAGGTTGCAGGTTGTACTGGATCAGATCTCCAATTCCAAACACAAACATCTTCTCAGAGACTCCTGTGAAGGCCATCTCACCAAGCTTCAGTAACACTTCACAGGGGTCTTCAGTCTCTTGGCTATGATTTTCCAGAATGTTATATAGTAGGAATATAGCTGGGTGATGGTCTTGGGAACTTGCTGCTGTTTCCTGTC
>NW_026728228.1:0-135000 GCF_030684315.1 Stegostoma tigrinum | reverse complement strand
TGTTGTAGGTTGACCCACAGGAGGGAATTCTTCGATTTGGACTCATCAGTAAAGTCAGGATGATGAATGGCTTGGAGGGGAATTTCCATTTTTTTGGAGTTACTTTGTATCTGCCACCTTTGTCCTGGATAGACGTGGTCATGGGTTTTGAAGATGTTATATAAGGATCTTTGGTGAATTTCTGCAGGGTATGTTGTAGATGGTAGACACTGCAGCTACTGAGGGTCGGTGAAGGAGGGAGTGGATGTTTGTTAGTGTAGTGCCAATCATTCAAGCTCCTTTGTTCTGGATCGTGTCGAGGTTCTCGAATGGTTTTGGAACTGCCCCATCCAGGCAAGTGAGGAGTATTCCATCCTTCACCTGACAGAGAGCCCTTATCCCATTGCAAGGAGAGATTTGAGCTGGGAACTTGCAGATTTCCCATCATGACACAACCCAAAGGTATTATTTGGGTAAATGGAATTTCCTACTGGTGAATTCCTGTCAGCTTGGAACCCTCTACACCTCCATTAAAATCAAATCATTTGGAGGTCTCTGAGGATATGAAATAGAATAGTTAATGTGAAAAATGTTTGTTTATTAAATACATGGTAACAATTCAACTGACCCCCCATGAATGTCATGATTGGCCAACTATGAGCTAACAAGGTGCAGAGCTGGATGCCCAACTATGAACTGTTTTGATTTGAGAAACTGTGGCAGGCAATGACATGACATCATTGGACCCCACACACCAAAAGAAAAAGAGAACAAATGGCTGGGCTTGTTGTTTTTCAGCATCAAGCTGCCTAACTGCAGTGAGCTGGTACTCCAATGCAGTCTAATCAGAAGTTTCCTCTCATGGGGTGACGCGTCAAAACAGTGCAAACAAGCTCCCTCGTGTTGAAAGTGATTGAATGCCACCCTCTGCTTGCCTCCCGCGCCACTGCAAGAGGTTGGGAGAGTGAAAACCCTCAACGACCAGAGACAGAGCCGCAGATCACAGCACCATCCAAACTTTTAACACAATGAGTAACGCACACAAAGAAACACACATACACGGGCACAGACAGAACGCACACACACACATGAGGCTGATGTGGAGAGGGGAGCAATTGGACTGAGGTCCCGCAGTGTGGAATGTGCTCTTGTGGGGAAATGTTCCCTCTGCAATGTGGAAATGATTTTCCTTTGAGTATAATTCCTGACATTATACGCATTAAAGAGAGTGTTTTCACTGCAGTTGTATCCAGGCTCCTTCAAGTGAATGGTTTCGCGTGGAAATAGGGTAAATTTTATTGCACTTCTGCAACTTGCAATGTTTTATTATGTACTGACAAAATTCTAAGTGAGAAAGGATTCAGAGGTGGAGGGGATGAGACGAGCAGTGGGCATGTTCACCTCCTTCTCCTCATACCTCATGGACAACATCACAAGGGATCGGGTAAAACCCCTGTCCGTCCCCAAAGACATTCATCGAAGAACAAAACAAACAGGCAAGGTGTGAGATTCCAAGATAATCAAATGTGAGGCTGGATGAACACAGCAGGCCAAGCAGCATCTCAGGAGCACAAAAGCTGACGTTTCGGGCCTAGACCCTTCATCAGAGAGGGGGATGGGGAGAGGGAACTGGACACTGACTTTGATATTGGATCCAAAATAAATCTGCTGCACGTGCAGTGGCATGGGCATTCCAGCAGAGGGTGGCATTGTATCACTTTAAACACAGGAAGTCCAGACAGATCCTGCTCCTCTGAGATAACAAAGAGTGGAGCTGGATGAACAGAACAGGCCAAGCAGCATCTTAGGAGCACAAAAGCTGAAGTTTCGGGCCTAGACCCTTCATCAGAAAAGGGGGATGGGTAGAGGGTTCCGAAATAAATAGGGAGAGAGGGAGAGGCGGATCGAAGATGGATAGCAGGGAAGAAAGGTGGAGAGGAGACAGACAAGTTAAAGGGTTGGGGATGGAGCCTGTAAAGGTGAGTGTAGGTGGGGAGGTAGGAAGGGGATGGATCAGTCGGGGGAGATGGACAGGCCAAGGGGGTGGGATGAGGTTAATAGGTAGGAGGTGCGGCTTGAGATGGGAGGAGGGGATAGGTGAGGGGAGGAACAGGTTAGGGAGGCGGGGATAAGCTGAGCTGGTTTTGGGATGCAGTGGGGGGAAGGGGAGATTTTGAAGCTGGTGAAGTCCACATTGATACCATATGGCTGCAGGGTTCCCAGGCGGAATTTGAGTTGCTGTTCCTGCAACCTTTGGGTGGCACCTTTGTGGCACTGCAGGAGGCCCATGATGGACATGTCGTCTAAGGGATGGGAGGGGGAGTTAAAATGGTTTGCGACTGGGAGGTGCAGTTGTTGGTTGCGAACCGAGCGGAGGTGTTCTGCAAAGCGGTCTCCAAGCCTCCGCTTGGTTTCCCCAATGTAGAGGAAGCCACACCGGGTACAGTGGATACAGTATACTACATTGGCAGATGTGCAGGTGAACCTCTGCTTAATGTGGAATGTCATCTTGGGGCCTGGGATAGGGGTGAGGGAGGAGGTGTGGGGGCAAGTGTAGCACTTCCTGTGTTTGCAGGGGAAGGTGCCGGGTGTGGTGGGGTTGGAGGGGAGTGTGGAGCGAACAAGGGAGTCACGGAGAGAGTGGTCTCTCCGGAAAGCAGACAGGGGTGGGGATGGAAGAATGTCTTGGGTGGTGGGGTCGGATTGGAGATGGCGGAAGTGTCGGAGGATAATACGTTGTATCCGGAGTATGGTAGGGTGGTGTGTGAGAACGAGGGGGATCCTCTTAGGGCGGTTGTGGCGGGGGCGGGGTGTGAGGGATGTGTTGCGGGAAATACGGGAGACGCGGTCAAGGGCGTTCTCAACCATTGCGGCGGCGAGGTGGGGGGAGTTGCGGTCCTGGAAGAACGTGGACACCTCGGATGTGCGGGAGTGGAATGCTTCATCCTGGGAGCAGATGCGGCGGAGGCGGAGGAATTGGGAATAGGGGATGGAATTTTTGCAGGAGGGTGGGTGGGAGGAGGTGTATTCCAGGTAGCTGTGGGAGTCGGTAGGCTTGAAATGGACATCGGTGTCTAGCTGGTTACCTGAGATGGAGACTGAGAGGTCCAGGAAGGTGAGGGATGTGTTGGAGATGGCCCAGGTGAACTTGAGGTTGGGGTGGAAGGTGTTGGTGAAGTGGATGAACTGTTCGAGCTCCTCTGGGGAGCAAGAGGCGGCGCCGATACAGTCATCAATGTAACGGAGGAAGAGGTGGGCTTTGGGGCCTGTGTAGGTGCGGAAGAGGGACTGATCCACGTAACCTACAAAGAGGCAGGCATAGCTTGGGCCCATGCGGGTACCCGTGGCCACCCCCTTAGTCTGTAGGAAGTGGGAAGAATCGAAAGAGAAGTTATTGAGGGTGAGGATGAGCTCGGCTAGACGGATGAGGGTGTTGGCGGAGGGGGATTGGTTGGGCCTGTGGGACAGGAAGAAGCAGAGGGCCTTGAGGCCATCTGCATGAGGAATGCAGGTGTATAGGGACTGGACGTCCATGGTGAAAATGAGGTTTTGGGGGCCGGGGAATTGGAAGTCCTGGAGGAGGTGGAGAGTGTGGGTGGTGTCACGGACGTAGGTGGGATTTATTCCAGTTCCCACTCCCCATCCCCTTCTCTGATGAAGGGTCGAGGCCCGAAAAGTCAGCTTTTGTGCTCCAGAGATGCTGCTTGGCCTGCTGTGTTCATCCAGCTTCACACTATGTTATCTTTATTTAGAGAAATGTCCTGTTGGGTCCTCGATTATCCTCTCATCATCCTGTAACGAGACACCATCCATCCCCCGAAATGCCAGCATGAATTACTTCAGTGCTTAGTACAGGTCATGTCTTACTGTTAGGAAACACAGAAGGGTTAGAATATTTAATATTATTGCCCATATTGTTCAGGGTGGAGCAGATTTGTAGGTTAGCGATGCGAAATTTGCATAAATAAAGTGTGACATAGTGACGGGATACTGGCCTCTGTTATGTCAGAATTACTTTATCCTCGACAACGCTACCTGCACCCCACAACACAACCTCCCCAGCAGCGTCTCATTCACCCACCCCTCAGTCAAGCTACTGGAGACATTTTCAAATGTTGAATTAATATATTAATACATTATCCATGATTTGAAAACACTTCTATTTGTTAATGACGATACTGATTTATGTAAAAGAACAATTTATTGCTTTCTTTATCTGGTATCTAAATTTGGATTGTGTCACCCCATAAATAAATGCATTTGTACAGCAACTTAAATTCACTAACATAACTCCAACTTGTTCAAATACATAGAAAGAATGATTTTCATCGACGCCATAAATTCCAGGAATAATCTTGCAAATGAAATTTATCACATATATCGACCACAAAATTATAAAGCTGCCAGAAATGGTAAAGAGTAAAATTATAGACATCCTTCTGCTCGCCATCTCTGGGTCACTGTGATTCTCTCCCTTGCTCTGACCCCTCAGTCCCTTACGGACTCGACTGGCCACTATAATATGTCTGACTGTCAGAGCGTTGAGCAGCAGAATTAGAATGAATGGCAGCAATGGATAAAAAATTGTATTGAACCATTTAAATCCCACCCAGCTTGGATCACTATAATAGCTCGGCTTTGAAACACAGAGCCATGGTAAGTTGTAAAGTATTGTATAAGGTTGATATCTAAAGTAGAAAGGAACATGCATTAAACACATTACAGTGCAGGTTGTTGATAGGACTACAACTGCATTTCTCTTTGTGCAATATTTAGTTTTCAGTTTCTGGCAGCAAATAGTGACAAATCGATCAAAGCTGAAAGTGACTGTGAACCATACAGAGCAGGAGGTGGCTGCTGTTGACAAGACATAGATGATGCTGCACACAGGAGTGATATCCAAGAAAGATAATGGAAAATAATAAGCATTGATCTGCCTCAGTACAACCTCAGAGATGAGAACCATCAGATCTGATGCTGCCATGGCCACCAGGTAGCAAGTTGTGCAGGAAGACAGGCCACACTTTCCACGAGACAGGACCATGATTGCCAGTAAATTAACTATAGTGGAGAGAAAGGAAATAGACAGAAGTAGTTTGAAGCAAACATACTGTCTGAGTCTCCACAATCATATCTGTATTTTGGTACCAAAAAGACATGGTCTTTGAATGAGAACAAATGGTTAAGCATCACAAGTGTGATCTCAGTTTATCTCAGACATGTACATTTCAAGGTTTTGCAAACAAAGAGTTTAAGGGAGAGGTCTCAGTTCATGTCCTGGATGTTGTTTGATTTTTTTAACAACTGCACCTCCCAGTTGCGAACCATTTCAACTCCCCCTCCCATCCCTTAGATGACATGTCCATCCTGGGCCTCATGCAGTGCCACAACGATGCCACCCGAAGGTTGGAGGAACAGCAACTCATATTCTGCTTGGGAGTCCCGCAGCCCAATGGCAGAAATGTGGATTTCACAAGCTTCAAAATTTCCCCTCCCGCAACTGCATCCCAAAACCAGCCCAGCTCGTCCCGGCCTCCCTACCTGTTCTTCCTCTCACCTATCCCCTCCTCCCACCTCAAGCTGTGCCTCCATTTCTTACTTCTTAACCTCATCCTGCCCCCTTTACCTGTCCGTCCTCCCTGGACTGACCTATCCCCTCCCCACCTACACTCACCTCTACAGGCTCCACACCCACCCCTCTAACTTGTCTGTCTCCTCTCCGCCTAACTTATTCTCTTGCCAAATTTGATCTGCGTCCCCCTTTCTCCCTATTTATTTCAGAACTCTCTCCCCCTTCACCGTTTCTGATGAAGGGTTGAGGCCCGAAAAGTCAGCTTTTGTGCTCCTAAATGTGCTTGGCCTGCTGTGTTCATCCAGCCCCACACTTTGTTATCTCAACGGAGATGTGGATGATTTATTCACGTAACGTCAGTGTGTGGTGCGAACTTTGCTCCAGGTCACTGTCAATTTGACGAGGAAAGCCACAGGGATCCCAGGGTCATGGGGAGCGGCTGTGAGTCAAGTATCAAAGTGAAATTTCCAATTGCAACAGGAAACCCGATTTCCTCCATCCCGTGTCAATGTCAGGCAGTACAACGTGCCCAATACACTGCTGATCGTTTTTGTGGAGTCCAGTTCAATAGCATTGTAGACCAAGAAAAGAGAGGGAGGGAGTCACGCCAGACTCAGAGAGAGAGGAGCAGGTGGTTTAAAACTGTGCAAACTGAGATGTCGAGACTGAGGCCAAACTTTTGTCAGAGCAAGAAACCATACCATGAGCAGGGACACCCCCACCCTCTCCCCGATCAACAAATTGGACAAAGTGCAGCTGGACCTCTTTGTTATCTGGGTGTCCTATTCTGGTGGGAAATGTGGACAGGAGATCAGGATGAAGTGGGACAATGAAGCAAGTGAGAACAAAACCAGCTCTGTTCCAACAGATTCTGTTCTGGAGAGGGGTCACCAGGCTCAGAACATTAACTCCACTTTCTCTCTACAGTGGCCGCCAAAACCTGCGAGTTTCTCCAGCAACTTTTGTTTCTGATCAGAAAATATCTTTTCTTTTGGAGAAGGAAATGAGAGCTTTCTGTGCTGTCAATGCAGTGATTAAAAGCACCAATGCCTGTATCAAAGCATCACTGCTTCTAGAATCTGCATCATTGCACTAAACACATCAAGCAAACTACAATCAGAGCGTCACTTGGATCTGAGGCAGTAAATCAAAACTCCAGAGTTTATTCAGACCCTTACATGCTTTCGAAATAAAATGATAAAAGTGATCCAATATCTGCATAAAATCTGTCGGCAGAGCCAGTCCCAAAGTAAATCCAAGGGCAGCATGCTTCGAGTTTCAGTGGTATCTCACTTACCTGGAACACCAATGACAGCCAGGACCATGTAATATATTTTGTTGGCACTGAGAATAATTCCGTGCATTTTCTGACTGCAATACTCTGCCTCGATGAACAATCTGACTGAATTAAACTGTGAGTTATTGAAGCCTGTTATCTATACTCTCTGGAAATCTCCACAGGGACGTGAGGATTGCAGTGTTTTCAAAGTTTCCCTTTAAACCATTTGGGGATAGAAATTCAGGCAGCGACCTATGTCAGAACACTGTTGTTTATAGAGTATGATGGTACGGAATTGTTAAAGAATAAAATTGAATAATTAAATTAATCAGTGAATTTTTTTGTTGTAAACGTGTGCAGCACTTAATGAAATAAAATGCACAATGAACGACATTAAAGTCAGTTCAGTTCAGACAAGGCAAACTTATCATCGTCTTGATCTGTCATTAGAGAGAGATAACTGGTGCTGGTTTAACCTGAGGGTCACCACTCTTCAGGCAAAGGGAGAGATTGAGAAGGAGAGTCCTTCAAGATCACATGAGCTGTTGTGACATTTGACCCTCTGCTGCTGGCATTGCTTTGTATTGCAAGCCAGCTATCCAGCCAACTGAGCTCAACCAATGGCCATGCTGGCTTCTCCTACAAAAACTTGAGGCCGCTCACTGTAATGAGGGGCACAAAGGTACTGGAGCCGAATTATCAGACAAAAAGGTGGAAAGGCAAATTGTGTGAGGGATACAGATGGTTTGCAGATAGACATTGAGAAGTTAAGTGAGTGCACAAATAATGGTAAATGGAGTGGAATATGGGAAAATGTGAAGCTGGTCATTGTGTAAGGGAGAACAAAAGAACAGAATATTACTTAAATGGAGACAAGCAGCAGGAAGCCGTTGGTCTTGGGGGAACTTGTGCAGGAAACACAATGTTAGCACACAGTGTGCAGCAGGTAATCAGGAAGTGTCATGGAGTATTGGCTCTTAGTTCAAGGGGGTTGGAGAACAAGAAGAGGGAAATCTTACTAAAACTGCACAAGGTGCTGGTGAGGCCACTACTGGAGGAATGTGAGCAGTTTTGGTCTCTTTATTTGAGGAAAGACATCATTTCATTGGAGGCAGTTCAGAGAAGTTTCACTCGGATGATCCCAGGTGTGGAGAGATTGTCTCATGAGCAAAGGCTAAACAGGTTGGAACTTCACTCACTAGAGGACTGGAGTACAAGGATGTAGACGTTATGCTGCAGTTACACAAAACCTTGGTTAGACCCCACTTGAAGTGCTGTGAGCAGCTGTGTGCACCATACCTTCAGAAGGATATATTGACCTTGGAGGGACTACAGCATTGATTTACAAGAATGATATCTGGACTTCAGGCATTAAGTTATGAACAGCGATCATAGAAAATAGGCCAATTTTCTCTGGAATTTAGCAGGTTAAGAGGGGATTTGGTTGAAGTCTTTAAAATATTATCACCCCCAGCCCTACTGTCGCACCCCCTCCCCCCAGGCTATACATGTATTTGTCTGTGTGTGTGAATGTGTGTTTGAGTGAGTGTATTTATGACTGTGTATGTGATTACATTTGTATATGAGTGTGCCTTTGTGACTGTATGTATGAACAACCGTGATAGCATTCATCAGCATGAACATGTCTGTATTTACGAGTGTGCGTGTTCACCTCTGTATATGTGAGATTGTACATATGTACATGTGACTGTTGACGATGCACATGACTGCATTTATGAGGGTGCGTAGTTGTTTTCGACTGTGAGACTTGTTACGAGTGTGTCTGTATGATTGTATTTGTGAGACTATATTTACATCTGAGTATTGTTGTGTATCGTGTGATGGTGTATATTGTGTTTGAGTGACTTTAATTGAGCGTGCCGGTTTTTCTGTTTGCCTTTGTGTATGAGTCTGTATTTGTGAGAGAGTGGCTGTGCGATTGTGTTGGATCAGAAAGTGTCTTGTTTGCTGTGTGATGCCTCTAGCTGTTAACAACTTGTAATGACTGGCTGCCTCTGTGACCATAAGGTATAGAGGCAGAAGAAGGCCATTCAATCCAACAAAGTCTGCTCCACCATTCAATGACCTGATAATTCTCCACTTCACTTTCCTGCCTTTTCCCATAATCCTTGAATCCCTAACTGATTAAAAATCTATCTCAGCCCTGAATATACTTCATGACCAAACCTCTATATCTGTCAGTGGTAGAGAGTTCCACAGGTTCACTAGACTCTCAAAGAAGAAATTCCTCCCCATCTTTGTCTAAAATGTCCAGCCCCTTCTTCTGAGATTATGCCCTCTGGTCCTAGACACTCCCACAAGTGGAAACAACTTATAGTTATCTGTTTTTCTCAAAAAAACCCTTCCATTTTAGAATAATGGTGTCACATCAGGAGTTAAAATGGAGGCACATGCAGTCAGAACTCAAGGTTTCCCATTTATTTCGTGAAGTCCCCATGAAATCAGACACCGACATATCATTTGTTTTTGCAGTGTTGAATTTCCTTGTCGTGCTGAATGACTTGAAAGATATTTACAGCATAGAACCGTTGAAGTGTTGTGGTCGAGAAGGGGGCTATTTGGCCCTTCTTGTCCATGCTGACCCAAAGGCACCCAGATGTCCTTCCTAATCCCATCCTCCTGCACACAGCCCTTAGGCCTGCAGTGTATAGCACTTCAAGTGCAGTCCAGGTACTTTTAAAAGAGTTTAGTGTCTCTGCCTCCACCACCAACTCAGGCAGCGAATTCCAGACACCCAGCATTCCTGCATAAAAATATTTTTTCTCACGTCCCCTCTAATCCTTCTGCCAGTTCGCTTGAATCAATTACCATTGGCCAAGGGAAACAGGTTCCTCCTGTCTACTATACGTCTACCCCTCTCAATTATGACAATCCTCAGACTTCTCTGTTCCACGGAAATTAACCTCGCTCTCTCCAATCTCTCCTTGGAACTGCACTGCTCCAGCCCTGGCGACACTCTAGTGAATCTTTTCCGCACTCTGTGCAGAACAATTACATGCTTCCTGTGACATGGTGACCACAATTATACACAACACTGCAGTGTGGTCTCACAAGTGTCTCATACAATTTAATCATATATTCCAGTTTTTGTATTTTATACCTCTGCCAATGAAGGGCAGCATTCCATTTCTTTACAACCTTATCTACCCGTACTGCTACCTTTAGGGACCTGGGCATTTGTTCACCAAAATCTCTCACTTCATCTACTTTTCTGTGTATTCCCATTTAATGTGTATTCCCTTTTACTGATTAACCTCCCGAAATGCATTACCTCACACTTCTCATAGTTGAAATCCATCTGACACTTTTCTGTCCTTCCCACCAATCCATTTCAGAGCTGACAGCTATCCTCAACACGATCCACTAAATGACCAGCCTTCTGCATCAACTGCAAATTTCCCAATTGTGTTTCCTGTGTTCAAGTCCAAATTGTTAATGTATAAAACAAACAGCAGGGGTCCCAACAGCAAGCCCCGTAGAACATCCCTTGAAACAGTATTCCATTCACAAGGGCAGCTTGTTCCTTCCTGTTACTGAGCCAACTTTGGATCCAATTTGACACGTTATCCTGTATCCCAGAGACTTTTACTTTTTTGACCAGTCTGCCATGACCTTTCCAATTCTTTCATAATTTCAGAGTGATACTTTATTCATAAAATATCTTCCCATATCTACATGGTCACTAAAGCAGCATCTTGTGAAGTGCCTTACTGAAATCCATGTAGACAACGTGAATGTGAGGCCTGTATCTGCGAGTGCGTGTGACTGTATAAATAAGTGTATGCAAACATATTAATGTGTATGTGACTGTGTTTGTGTATGTTTGGCTGTTTACCAATGAGTGACTGCTGTCATAATGTGTGACTATGTATGAATGTGTTTGGCTGTAATGAGTACGAAACACTGTAATTATGAGCCTGAGACCAGTTATGAGCCTGTGTGAATGTATTCATGACATGTAAAGGTGTGTGAGTGGCTTTATTTGGGTATGAGACTGTATTTGAGTTTGTGCTGCTGTGTACTAATTTGTACTAATGTTATATGTTCTGCATTAATGAAGTTGTGTGACTCTAATGAGCGACAGTATTTATTAGTATGACTAATTGCAAGCACAAGCAACTGTATGAAGGTGTGCAACTGTATTTATGAATGTTAGACTGTATTAATGAGCATGTGTGCATTTGACTGTATTAATGAATGTGTGCAATTGCATTTATTGTTGTGTGGAACTGTACTCATTCCTGTGTGACTGAATGAGCATCTGTGACTGCACTCATGAGTGTCTGCGACTGTATTATAGAATTAATGATGTGGCGTATTATGAGTGTTTGTCACAGTTTTAATCAGCAAGACTATTTATGTGCGGCCATATTAGTAACTGTATGTGTGATTGCATTAATGGGCATGTGTGACTGTATTTAGAGTGTGAGACTGCATTTATGAGTGCCTGACAGTATGTATGAATGAAACAGTTTTAATGAGTGGGAGACTGTTTGTATGTGCGCTGATGTGTGAATGAGTGCACAGCTGTGCATGTGTGAAACTGTAATCATTATTGTGTGAGTGTATTGATCAATGCATGTGACAGTATTTATGAGGTGGCTGCATTAATGGATGTGTGTGTGACTGTATATATTTTTTTAATGAATCTAACCCCATCCTGATCCTATGCTGGGAAGGTGTATACATAGTAAGGAGAGCTTTCTGAGACAGGAGGAACTGCAGATGCTGGCGAATCTGTGATAACAAGGTGCAGAGCTGGATGAACACAGCAGGCCAAGCAGCATCAGAGGAACAGGATGGCTGACATATTGGGCCTAGACCCTTCAGGCGAGGTGATGTGCCACAACTGCAGCATGTGGGAGTTCCTGATTTCAAATATATCTGGGGAAGACACAGATGGAATCAGTGCTCGTGAACTGAGTCTCTGAGATGGAGGCTCAGGATGCAAATGCTTCAGTTAATTCCAGGAGGCAGGCACAGCTTCTGGGTAGGGATACCCGGAGGAGGCTATTGCAAGTGCGAGTATATTGTTAGGGATTGCATTCATGAAGTAGGAATGGAGGATCATCGAACTTTACAATTTTCAGGCAAGGTTTGATGCCTGTATCCAGAAATGTGGGCGTTATGAAAAGGAAGAGAAATCAGGCCATGGCATCGTGGTACAGGAAACCATTCGATTGAGGACAGTGATTGAGGTCAGTAAGATCAGAGCGAGATTGACAGAGCTGCCTGCAGCCCGGTGTGAGAGTCTTGTGTATTGTGCCTGGAGCCAGGGTGTGAGACACGTGTTCTGGGCGCTGAATTGAGCTTCTCGCAAGCGAACATCTCATGTCTGCCTCACCTCAACTCATTGAAGTACATTTTCCCATTCACCAGCTGCTGGGTTAAAACCAGACTGTGACAGCATGGGACAGCATAACGGCTCAGTGGTTAACATGACGGCCTCACAGCAGCAGGGACCTGAGCTCGACTCCACACTCGGGCAACTGTCTGTGAGGAGTTTGGACGTTTTCACCGTGTCTGCAGGGGTTTCCTCCCACAGTCCAAAGATGTGCAGGTAAGGCATTGGGTTGGCCAAACTAAATTGTCCCATAGTGCCCAGGGATGTGCGGGTTAGGGTGGATTGGCCGTGCTACAATTGTCCCACAGTGCCCAGGGATGTGCGGGTTAGGGTGGATTGGCCGTGCTAAATTGTCCCATAGTGCCCAGGGGTGTGCAGGTTAGGGTGGATTGGCCGTGCTAAGTTGTCCCATAGTGCCCAGGGATGTGCGGGTTAGGGTGGGTTGGCCGTGCTAAATTGTCCCATAGTGCCCAGGGATGTGCAGGGTGGGGTGGATTGGCATTGGGAAATGCAGGATTACACTGATATTGTTGGCAGTATGGATCTGGGTGGGGTGCGTTCCCTGGCTAAGGCGAGCTTGGTTACGATGCAGTCTATTCCTCCATCAGGAATATGATGGGGGATCAGTTTGGAGGTTGGGCTGTGGGGTTGTCCTTACAGTTCAGACAGAGCAGGGTTGGGGTGGGTGGTAGGTGATGGAAGCCGAAGAACTGGGAGAGTGGCAGTCGCCTTTCGAGGAGGAAGGAGAGGACTTTGATCACCTTCTGTATGATAGGATGCTGCAGCATTGGGTGATACCAACCATCCATCGATGCCCAGCCACTGTAGATCAGACCCTGGTGCAGTGATCCCTCATTTGTCACCCAGTTATAGGAAGGATATTATGAAGCTGGAGATGGTTCAGAACGTTGCCGGGATTGGAGGGGTTGAGATATAAAAATGGACTGGAAGTTGAAGGGGTGGCCGTAATGAGGTTTATAAAATCATGAGGGACGCCAACGAGGTGAATGACAAAGGTCTTTTCCTTAAGGTGGGCAATATTTTTAATGTGAGGGGAGAAAGGACATGAACGGCATCTTTTTTACATAGAGGATAGTTCATATATAGAATAAACTGCCAGAGGAAGAGATGGATGAGGGTTCGGAACAAACATTTAAAAGATATTTATATTGGTTCATGAATAGGACAAGTTGGCGGGATATGGGTCAAGTGCAGGCGGATGCGACTAGTTTCTTTGGGAATGTGGTTAGTGTGGACTTGGTGGCCCAAACGGTTTGTTTTGTGCTGTCTGACTGTAAATCTGTTGGTGTTCCAAAGGCAAGAAACCCATTCATATCCTGAGAAGGAATTACACTTCTTTTCTATTTGGTGTTGCTACCCAAAAATAGAAGTGAACATTTTGGGCCATTTGCAGGCCCAGAGCAGCCCCACATTGAACAAGAACAAGTGCAGGGCTGCAGTGGACACCAGGGGCAGTGACTTAGGGAAAGGGTCGTAAGGAGGTATGTGGCTGAGGAAGGGTAAGCTGGCTTGTTGCTGAAACAGTGACATTTATAATTATGTGCAGTGAACTAATACCATCTCTGTGTGGCAGGTTTGTGGATGCACTCTGGATATGTACACAGAGAGGGATATCTCGGGAATGTCCAGGCACATGAAGAGCTTCGAAGTCGGCCCCAGTGCCAGGGATGTCCCGGCAGTGATGAGAATTGCCATCCACCGCGAGTGGGAGAAAAGGACGTGTGAGATGCCATTGGGCTGTGGTGCATTGGGAATGAAGTGAGAATGGAACGACAGCTCAAATAATCTCACTCGTCCTCGCGGAGAGAAACGCTGCATCAAACTCAGTCAAAATGTCACTTCACCAATTTCTTGTAAGGTTCAACCCTTCACCATTTTTTGTCTCTCTCTCTCTCTCTGATTGTCTCTGTGCACTTCTCCTTCTGTGTGTGTCTCTCTCTCTCACATTCAATCTTCCTTAACTGTTGTTGTCTCTCCCACCTTCTCTCTCTTGTTCAATCTTTGCCCCTCTCATTTTCTCTCCTGCACTTACACCGTCTGTCACTCGGATTGTGTCTTGCCATTTCTGTCACTGTACCTCTCTCTCTCTTTGTCTCTCGCTCTCTCTCTCTTTGTCTCTTCCTCTGTCTTCCTGTCTCTCTCTTTCCCTCTTTCTCTCTCTCTTGGTACAGCATCACATTCTTTGTCTCAGCACTGTCACTATTATGCCTCTCACTCCATCTCTCACTTTGTCACTCTATCTCTCTCTCACATTGCATCACGCTCTCTCATTGTATTGATCCATCTCCCACTCGCTGAATGCTTCTCTCACCATGTATCTCTCATTCACACTTCTCTAATGCATTTTGATTCATTTCTCTCTGAAACTTAAACATAATTAAAACTTCTGAGTTTCATCAGATTAAAAAAAAATAAGTTTGGCAAGGTTAGATCACATGGAATACAGGGAGAACTAGTCATTTGGAAACAGAAATGCTCGAAGGCCAAAAACAGAGGGTGCTCGGGGAGGATTGCTTTTCAGACTGGAGGCCTGTGACCAGTGGTGTGACATGAGGATCAGTGATGGGTCCACTGCTTTTTCTCATTTCTGTAAATAATTTGGATGTGAATATAGGAGGTATGGTTCGTAAGTGTGCAGATGGCACCAAAATTGGAGATGTAGTTGACAGCGAAGAAGGTTATCTTACATTACAACAGGATCTTGTTCAGATGGGCTGAGGTGTGGTAGAGGAATTCAATTCAGATAAATGTGAGGAGCTGTACTTTGGAAAGGTAAATCAGGCAGGATTTATACACTTAATGCTAAGGTGCTGGGGTGTATTGTTGAGCAAAGAGACCTTGTGGTGCAGGCTCATGGCTCCTTGAAAATGGAGTCACAGGTAGAGAGAATAGTGAAGAAGGTGTTTGGTATGCTTGCCTTTATTGTTCAGTGCATTGGGTACCGGAGTTGGGAGGTCATGTTGCAGTTACACAGAACACTGGTTAGGCCACTATTGGAATATTGCATGCAATTCTTGTCTCCCTCCTATGGGAAGGATATAGAGAAACTTGAAAAGGTTCAGAAAAGATTTACAAGGATGTTGCCAGGGTTGGAGGATTTGAGCTATATGGAGTGGCTGATTAGACTGGGGCTATTTTCTCTTGAGCATTGGAGGCTGAAGGGTGACCTGAGAGAGATTTATAAAATCATGAGGGGCATGGATAGGTCAAATAGTCAAGGTCTTTTCCCCAGCGTGGGTGGTGGGAGGGAATTCAACACTAGAGGGCATAGGTTTAAGGTGAGAGTGGAAAGATTTAGAAGAGACCTGAGAGGCATCTTTTTCATGCAGTGGGTGATGTGTGGATGGAATGAGCTGCCAGTGAAAGTGATGGAGGCTGATACAATTACAACATTTAAAAGCCAAGTTGATGGGTACATGAATAGGAAATGTTGAGAGGGTCATGTGCCAAATGCTGGCAAAGCGGAGGAGATTCATTGAGGATACCTGGTCAGCATGGATGGCTTAGATCGAAGGGTATATTTCCATGCTGTATATCTATATGACTGTATGATCCTAAGTGGTCCCCTTAACTCACATCCATAAATCAGTTAAAAAGGATTACATCTTGCGAACTCATTAGGACTGTTCCTAATGACAATGGAATTCCTTCTTCCCAATTCTTCGACATTTGTGTTAACATCACGACCTTCAAAGTTTGATGCCATCTTTCTAATGTACCTTGAGACTGTGGGTGATAAGGAGAAGATGTGAACTGTTGTATCCCAGACAACATTTCACTGAACACTTTGAAAGTTTGAAACTAGGTCCGGTTGTACTTCATAAGATAATCCACATCTTGGAGTGAAGAAAAACTTCTCTGCTGCCATTTTCACTGCGATTTTCCCTAAAGGTGCTGCTTCAGGAATTTTTGTGGAATCATCCACATTTGTTAAACAGAAATACTGACTGCCATTCCTGGTTTTAGGTCAAGGTTCTACACAATGTTGAGGTTGTACAGGACTCTGGTGAGGCCTCTTCTGGAATACCGTGTCCAGTTCTGGGTGCCCAGTTAAAGGAAGGGTATTATTAAGCTGGAGAGGGTTCAGAAGAGATTTACCAGGATGTTGCCATTTATGGAAGGTTTGAGTTAGAAAGCCTGGAGAGGCTGGGGCTTTTATTTCACTGGAACATAGAAGGTTGAGAGGTGACCATATAGAAGTTTATAAAATAATGAGAGGTACAGACAGAGTTAATGTTAGTTGTCCTTACCCTCGGATGGGGGATTTCAAGGCTCGGGGGCACATTTTTAAGGTGAGAGGAGAGAGATTTAAAAAATACACAAGCGGCAATTTTTTTTACACAGAAGGTGGTTCGTGTGCAGAATGAACTTCCTGATGAAGTGGTGGATGTGGGTACAATTACAATGTTTAAAAAGCATTTGGATTAGTGCATGAAAAGGAAAGGTTTGCAGGAGCAGTGTGGTGGGTCCAGTTTAGTTTTGAATTATGGTCAGGTTGGACCTGTTGGACTGAAAGGTCTGTTTTCACATCGTATGACTCGATGACACTGTGACATCAGAATTAAAGGAACAGCAGTTGATCGTTAAATTTTCCCAACTGCATGACATGAGTGGCACCTCTGCTATATGTAGCTTCATTCAAACCTGGCCAATAAGAGCATTTCAAAACTTTAGCCTGTGTTTTCCCAGAGGTCCCCGCCATTGGAATTCCATGAACCATTCATAACATATCATTCTTATTCTAGGACAGTGGCAGGGATGTGTTGTTGCAATTGTACAGGGCCTTGGTGAGACCACACGTGGAATATTGCATGCACTTTTGGTCTCCATTTCTGAGGAAGGATGCTCTTTCTTTCGAGGGAGTGCAGTTAAGGTTTACCAGGCTGATTCCAGGGGTTGGTGGGTGTGACATATGAGGAGAGATTGATCAGTATGGGATTGCTTTACCTCGAGTTCGGATGAATGAGTGGGAGATGTCATAGAGACTTATAAGATTCTAATAGGACTGGAAAGGGCAGATACAGGGTGGATGTTGCCAATGGTGGGTGTGTCCTGAACCATGGGTGACAATCTGAGTATTCAGGGTAGACCGTTTCAGATGGAGATGAGTAGATATTTCTTCACCCCAAGAGTGGTGAGCCTGTGGAATTCATTACCACAGAACGTATTAGATGCCAAAACATTTAATGTATTCAAGAAGTGACTAGAAAAAGCATTTGGGGTGAATGTCACTGAAAGTTATGGGGAGAAAGCAGGAGTAGGCTATAAGATGTGGATGATCACCCATGATCATGATGAATAGCGGATCAGGCTCAAAGGGCTGAACGGCCTCCTCAGGCTCCTATCATTTATGTTTCTGTGTAACTATATCTCCTGATGACCACTGTCCACTTGTCATTTGCTGGTTTTTGAGGTGTGACGAATATTTTGCTTTCAAGCAATGACACTTGGGTATTGATTCTAACTCAGTTCCTGAGTAGGCTGTTTAATGCAACAGTTTCAATTCAGGACCTTTCATTTCCCGGTGTCTTGCACTTTTCCTTCCTTCCTATCTAAATCTATCAGCTTGAGATCTAGTCACAACACAGTCAGGGATCAGTCCAGGATGCTCTTCCTGTAACATCTGCATATCTTTTATCTCCACCCTTTATTCCACCATCCTTAGTGAGACCAATATTCTTGACTCTCTCAGGTAACTTACCGAAATCAAATCCATTGTCTCTTTGGGAATCTGTCTCCCGAGTTCCATTGCTACTTCTCCATTTAACCCAGTCATTCTTTAACCCAACACAAGTGAAGGCAGAATGCTGCAGAAATCTGGAAAGCTGAAACCAAAAGCAGAAGTTGCTAGAGAACCTCAGCAGGTCTGTGGAGAGAGACGGAGAGAGAGAAAGAGAAAAGCAGTTTAAAGTCTGGAATGAGTTCTGAAGAGGAGTGATATCGAACTCAAATTCTGTTTCTCTCTTCGCAAATGCTGCTAGACTTGCTGAGTTTCTCCAGCATGTTCTGTTTCCGTTTCACTCTTGAAATTAACTTGTTATAAGAGATTGTTTTAGAACCTCATGTACTCTTCCAGTTAATATTTTCTCCTTTATTAGCTCCCCGAGTAGACAAATAGCAATATCGGCCAGCCTGAAACATTGATGTCTTCTTCCCTCCAGATGCTGCCTGGCTCACTGTGTTCTTCCAGCCTCCTGTTTGTCTACCTTGGATTCCAGCATCTGCTGTTACTTGTTTGTCTCTTGTACCAGTGATTAGCTTCTTACAGTCTCTGTCATAGCTTCGCAATACATAGCACCAGGAAAGACTTCCCCATTGAGATAAATTCCTCAGAACCTGCAGCAGTCTGATTCTGCTCATCAACAATTAAGGAAAATTATTCTTGATTATGCTGAATCATCTCTTCCTTCACAGTACATTATAAACCAACATACTGCTTTTGTATTATTTCAACAGTGGCGAGTATTCCATCACACCCCTGACTTGTGCCTTGTAGATGGTGTGACACGATTTGTGCAATCAGGAGGTAAGCTACTCACTGCAGGATTCCCAGCCTGTGACTGCTCTTACAGCCGCTGTGTTTATGCGGTGGGTCCAGTTGAGTTTCTGTCAATGATAACCCCCAGAAGATTGATAGTCAGGGATTCAGTGATGGTAACACCATGGAATGTCAAGGGGCGGTGGTTAGATTGGCTCTTATGGTCATAGCTTGGCATTTGTGTTGCAGAAATGCTATTTGCCACTTGTCAGACCAAGCCTGGATATTGTCCACATCACGCTGGATTCGAACATGGACTCCATCAGTATCCGAGGAGTCACAAATGGTTCTGAACATTGTGCGATCATCAGTGAACATCCCCACTTCTGACCTGATGATGGAGGGAAAGTCACTGGAGCAACTGAAGATGGTTGGGCTGGGAACACTACCCTGACGAACTCCTGCAGAGATGTCCTGCAGCTGAGATGATTTACCTCCAATGATCATGGCCATCTTCCTATGTGCCGGGTATGAATTCAATCAGTAGAGTTTGCCCCTGATATCCATTGATTCCAGTTTTCATGTGGCTCCTTGATGCTACACTCAGCCAAATACAACCATGATATCAAGGGCTGTCGCTCTCACCTCATCTCTGGAATTCAGTTTTTCTAGATTCCAATGACCATCTTCTTGAGGAAACATACTAAAATAATTTTGCCAATAAACCTCTCACAGTTGGCTTTTGTATGTTCAGTCTTTTGGCAATGGAAGCTTGTCAGTTTCTTCATGTCATTTTTGGTCCTCGCTTTTCTCCCTTATTATTTTGATATTGTTCTGTTTGTCCCCTGAAACGAGTACATACTCCATCTGCAGATTTTCTATTCTTACTAATTTCTTGTGGATTCCCATATTGAAAAGCTTAGTTTTGTGAGCAGCATATGTAGATAGTATCAAAGAAGAATGTCGAGATGAAAGTGTGCTTAGACAGAGCTTACACTGTGTAGGAGGTGCATGAAGCAAGATCAACATGAACAAGATCAATGTCCTTTGAAGTTAGAGAGACCATTCATCAGTCTAATGTCAGCAGGGAAGGAGCTGTTCCTGAACCTGCTGATATGTGTGTTCAAGCTTCTGTATCTCCTGCCTGATGGAAGAAGGTGTCGGAGATCATTACTGGAGAGCGATGGGTCTTTGATGATGTTGGCAGCTGTTCCGCGGCAGCGAGCCATGTAAATAGAGTCCATGGGTGGAAGGGTGTCTTCTGGGATGGTCTGGGCTGTGCACACCACCTTCTGTAATTTGTTATGGTCCTGGGCAGAGCGGTTGCCTTTACACACCGGGACAGTATGCTTTCCATGGTGCATCTGTGGAAGTTGGTGAGGGGCCTTATGGACATGCCAAACTTCCTGAGCTGCTTGAGTCAGAAGAGATGTTGTTGTACTTTCTTGACTGTTGCATCCACATGGGAAGTCCAGGACAAGTTGTTGGTTATTGTCACTCCGAGGAGCTTGATGCTCCCCCGACTCTGTCCACGTCAGCTCCATTGACCTAGATGTCGATAGGAATCTGTTCTTTGATGCTTGATACTGACCTGCATAAGTTTTGAGGTTTGCAGGAGCAGCTGTTTCAGCATTCTTCCATAATCATCACTTCCCTAATGCTCTGAAATTACTCCTGTAACTTCAGTGTTTGGAATCACAGATCCCACTGTAAGAACTTTCTCCTGCAAATTCTAAACAAATGCCTGGTTAGGTTGATTAAAACTAAAATATTGTTGATGTTGGAAAGCTGAAATAAAAGCAGGGAACACCGGAGAAATCTAATATGCCTGAGAGTGTCTGTGGAGAGACAAACAGAGTTTTGATTCTGAATTATTTAAGTTTCTTTCTTGCAGTTATACAATTTAATTGACAAATTGCAGGAACAAACTCATAGACATAGACACTAGCAGATTCATAAACTGCAGATTATTCTTCTGACAAACTTGTGAACACACTCATAGCTGCACCTTTAACAATGCTTTACAGCATGTCGGTCCAAACATATCTTGGGCACTTTATTCATCTACATTCATAAATAAGGTAAAATGCTATGTGACTTCACCCTGAGCCATTAAGATCGATTCTGAGTTAAATTAAGTCCCTCATTCGAATCAATGTGGTCTCCAAGCTTCTACTGTTTTCTTCCTTCTTTATTATAAACTTTCTGGAACATATTTTCAATAATTTTCTTGTTTCTTTGGATTCAAACTTTTGAAATTATATCTCCCTTTCCATGAGCCTGTGCTGTTCCTCATCTTCACTTGTCAATTCAAGTTTTCATAACTCTATGTTCCTTTCCATTGCTATTTTCTTTTCTTCATCTTCCCATCCATGTTTTTCTTTTCGTTTCACTCTCTTTGTCTTTTTCATCCACCTCAACTCCTTTAATTTCTCTTTGTCACTCTAAGTCAAGATTTTTCTTCACCATTTTTACAACTATCTTAGTTAATTCTAGCTGTGACATCATTTTTCGCTTCCTACTTTTGATCGTAAGTATAACTTCCTTACGAGGCGTTTCACTTCTGCCGTCAATTTATCGCACCCAATTTTCAAAACGTTCAGCCGCAGTTAAAGATTTAAAATTACCCACTGTTATACGTTATTATCCCAGAAAACATTTTTCCATGTTAAGATAGTTGCAAATTCTATTTGCAACATATTTCACTGCAATGTAACCATTGCATATCCCAATTCTGCGCATGTCCAATTTTATAAATGATACACACACCCCTCTCAAATGCAGTGAGCTCAAACCCTGGTAATACTCTCAATTTGTCATGATTGCAGTTGACATGAGAATGGAGGAATCCAATCCTGGAATTAAACATGGCTTAACAAATCAAACTTTATTTGCTATAAATGTGTGTGATGGTCTTTCACTGAAACCTTAGCACAATGAAGCTGCAGAATTGGCTGAGCAAGAAAAGAGAAATCTATTAATAAAAAGAAATAAAAATAACAGAACACAAACTTTCCCGGAGAGTGTGCCAGGGACTTGGAAAAGTGTTTGAACAGAAGCGGCACAATGAGACCAGCATTTGGTGGGTTAAGTGATGAAAATCTTTCCATGGATGTTGCCAGGATTGGAGGGTTAGAGATGTAGGGAGAGGCTGAACAGACTGGGACTATTTTCCTTGGAGCATCAGAGCTAAGGGTTGACCTTATCGAGGTTTAGAATATCATGAGGGGAATGGAGAGGGTGAACAGCCAAGGTCTTTGCCTGAGAGTCTAAAACTAGAGAGCATACGTTTAAGGTGAGACTGGAAAGATTTAAAAAGTAACTGAGGGGGAACTTTTTCACACAAGTGGGTGGTGCATGTATGGAATGAGCTGCCAGGGAAATGACAGAGGCTGGTACAGTTACAACATTTAAAAGGCACCTGGATGGGGACTTGAGCCAAATGCTGACAAATGGAATGAGATTAATTTGGAATATCTGGACAACATGGACAATTTGGACAGAAGT
Organism: Stegostoma tigrinum; assembly: GCF_030684315.1. NCBI lineage: Eukaryota > Metazoa > Chordata > Chondrichthyes > Orectolobiformes > Stegostomatidae > Stegostoma > Stegostoma tigrinum. The sequence goes on along the minus strand of NW_026728228.1, from coordinate 112,799 downwards.
GTCTGTTCCTGTGCTGTAGAACGATTTGACTCGAAGCCACAGGATGTTCTATTCTTTTCTATTCTAATCCAAGCCATTTCAGAATTCGTATGATTTCAATCACACAACAAAACAAATCCAATCTACTCCCCAACATCGCCAATGTCAATCTTTAATCAAAATACGGAGAGATCTTTACTTTGGATTAGCTGCTTCTCAGTTCCTCTCCTGTGAGCTCTAAGACCTTTCTTCTTGACCACTTACACAACTGAGAGATTAGACTTTCTCAGTATTTTAATAATCTTCAGAGGTCGAACCACACACCTTTGGTCTGGGAGTTTCAATAACGATATTCTTTCACTGAAGTAAGTCATTTCCTTCACTGTGCTGAATAATCTTCCTTTCATGAAGAGTCAATACTTTCATCTGATCCCAGTCATGACTCCTTCAATTTGACTTGAAAAAGCTTCCAAACTTACTTTCAAAATCTTGGGCTCATGTAGACTCTGCTATAATAGTTTCTGTTCCCTGTCATAAAACTCCACAATATCCCATTAACACTCCAGGGATCCTAGCCATCACCTGCTTTTCTCTGACACATTCTGATTTTAAAATGATAGTTTCAAAAAGATTGATCTAATTAATGTTTGTAACATTTCACAAAAATAGACCGATAGTCATCTTCCGGAAACTCTCAAAAAATTAAAAATCATTAATCATACATCTTTCATCATACACATTTTATATAGAAAGAGTGATGCATGCATAATATTTTTGGATATGATATATACAATCTGATAAAGCACATTTATGTCTCCCTGGCTTTCTCCCACACTGACTCTGCCTGACATCACTATCTGTCTCTCCCTTTCAAACTCTGTATCTCTATCTCTCCCATCTTTATTCTCACACTGTATCCTTCTCTCTCATCATTTTGCCTCTCTCTGTCCCTCTCACTCTGTACCGGTCTCTCTCTCTGTCTCTTCTCACAACATCTCTCTCCCCATCTCTCTTTCTCTCTCTGTCTCTGCTAATACGCAGTCTCTCAGCCCTCTCACATCTTTTGCCTCTATCTCTCCCTGTTTTTCTTCACACTCCTTTTCTGTCATTACACTGTCTCTCTTTCACCTTCCCTCTTCCACCCTGTACCAATACGCCTGCCTGTTTCCCTCCATCTCACTCTCTCTCTCTCTCTCTCTCTCTGTCATCACTTTGTCTCTCTTTCTCTCTGTACCTCTCACAGTCTGCATTTCGATTTCTCTGTGTCTTGTCTCATTCTCTCCATCACTCACTCCATGTCTTTGTCCTTTCCCTTCAGCCACACACCTGTATTTCTGTCTTTTCTCAAGTGTATCACTCTGTCTCTCTCCCTCTCTGTCATCACACTGTCTCTCAGCTTCCTCTCCTAGTGTGCACCTCTCTCTCTCCCTGTCTTAACTCACTCGACCATCTTCAGAACCCCACAGTGCCACCGTATTTGCAGGGAGATAAAATGTCACCTAAGTGCCTCAGTGGAAGATTTGTTTTAATTATTCTTTGAGTGCTGAATAATTTACAGGCCCTTTAGCTGCAGTTGCTAACATTTCCAGTTATAGACAATGTGGTTTCGAACCCACTTAGTGAGAGACTGAGAAAAAATGGCACAAACATGGAGAGAGAGGCAGAGGTAAATAGGGAGAGATAGCCGCAAAGAATCATATTGACCTTTATTAGATAATTTGTATATAACTCATCCTTACCCTGTCGATTAGATTCCAGTCTGTAACTCCCTCCCGGGGTATCTGTTATTCTGTATATAACTCATCCTTACCCTGTCGATTAGATTCCAGTCTGTAACTCCCTCCCGGGTTATCTGTTATTCTGTATATAACACACCCTGAACCCCTCGATTAGATTCCAGTCTGTAACTCCCTCCCGGGGTATCTGTTATTCTGTATATAACACACCCTGAACCCCTCGATTAGATTCCAGTCTGTAACTCCCTCCCGGGGTATCTGTTATTCTGTATATAACACACCCTGAACCCCCTCGATTAGATTCCAGTCTGTAACTCCCTCCCGGGGTATCTGTTATTCTGTATATAACCCACCCTGAACCCCTCGATTAGATTCCAGTCTGTAACTCCCTCCCGGGGTATCTGTTATTCTGTATATAACACACCCTGAACCCCTCGATTAGATTCCAGTCTGTAACTCCCTCCCGGGGTATCTGTTATTCTGTATATAACCCACCCTGAACCCCTCGATTAGATTCCAGTCGGTAACTCCCTCCCGGGGTATCTGTTATTCTGTATATAACCCACCCTGAACCCCTCGATTAGATTCCAGTCTGTAACTCCCTCCCGGGGTATCTGTTATTCTGTATATAACACACCCTGAAACCCTCGATTAGATTCCAGTCTGTAACTCCCTCCCGGGGTATCTGTTATTCTGTATATAACCCACCCTGAACCCCTCGATTAGATTCCAGTCTGTAACTCCCTCCCGGGGTATCTGTTATTCTGTATATAACCCACCCTGAACCCCTCGATTAGATTCCAGTCTGTAACTCCCTCTCGGGTATCTGTTATTCTGTATATAACTCATCCTTACCCTGTCGATTAGACTCCAGTCTGTAACTCCCTCCCGGGGTATCTGTTATTCTGTATATAACTCATCCTTACCCTGTCGATTAGATTCCAGTCTGTAATTCACTCCCGGGTATCTGTTATTCTGTATATAACTCATCCTTACCCTGTCGATTAGATTCCAGTCTGTAATTCACTCCCGGGTATCTGTTATTCTGTATATAACTCATCCTTACCCTGTCGATTAGATTCCAGTCTGTAATTCACTCCCGGGGTATCTGTTATTCTGTATATAACTCATCCTTACCCTGTCGATTAGATTCCAGTCTGTAATTCACTCCCGGGTATCTGTTATTCTGTATATAACTCATCCTTACCCTGTCGATTAGATTCCAGTCTGTAATTCACTCCCGGGGTATCTGTTATTCTGTATATAACCCACCCTGAACCCCTCGATTAGATTCCAGTCTGTAATTCACTCCCGGGGTATCTGTTATTCTGTATATAACTCATCCTTACCCTGTCGATTACATTCCAGTCTGTAACTCCCTCCCGGGGTATCTGTTATTCTGTATATAACCCACCCTGAACCCCTCGATTAGACTCCAGTCTGTAATTCACTCCCAGGTATCTGTTATTCTGTATATAACTCATCCTTACCCTGTCGATTAGATTCCAGTCTGTAACTCCCTCCCGGGGTATCTGTTATTCTGTATATAACTCATCCTTACCCTGTCGATTAGATTCCAGTCTGTAATTCACTCCCAGGTATCTGTTATTCTGTATATAACTCATCCTTACCCTGTCGATTAGATTCCAGTCTGTAATTCACTCCCGGGTATCTGTTATTCTGTTTATAACTCATCCTTACCCTGTCGATTAGATTCCAGTCTGTAATTCACTCCCGGGTATCTGTTATTCTGTATATAACTCATCCTTACCCTGTCAATTAGATTCCAGTCTGTAATTCACTCCCGGGTATCTGTTATTCTGTATATAACTCATCCCTACCCTGTCGATTAGATTCCAGTCTGTAATTCACTCCCGGGGTATCTGTTATTCTGTATATAACTCATCCTTACCCTGTCGATTAGATTCCAGTCTGTAATTCACTCCCGGGTATCTGTTATTCTGTATATAACCCACCCTGAACCCATCATTTAGATTCTAGTCTGTGACTCACTCCCGGTTATCTGTTATACTGTATATAACATACCCTGAACCCCTCGATTAGATTCCAGTCTGTGTGTCACTACCGGGTATCTGTTATCGTGTATAAAACCCAACCTGAACCCCTCGATTAGATTCCAGCCTGTAACTCCCTCCCGGGGTATCTGTTATTCTGTATATAACACACCCTGAACCCCTCGATTAGATTCCAGCCTGTAACTCACTCCCAGCTCTCTGTAATTCTGTATATAGCCCATCGATTAGATTCCAGGTTTGTATGTGATTCCAAACCGCACCTTTTCAATCTCTCTAATCTGGTTGTGACTCACCTATTCCAGAAGTGAAGTAATTTAGATCACAGAGATCGTCTCTTCGTGAGATCAGCTATAATTGGGAAATGCTCTTTCATCAGACAGCGAGAGACAGTGGTATTGAGGGAGGGGGGCAGGCAGCTGGTAAATTGTGCAGAGGTAGAGTAGCAGAGATACAGTGGAAGGGCGGGCGGTAGGCAAAGAATATGATAGTGACAAAGGGAGAGGGTGACAGACAGGCATAAAAAGAACATTAAAAAGTAAGAGACAGTGTGGGAGTTAGAGAATGTGTCAGGGAGGTGCACAGTGGAAGAAAGTGAGCTGCAGACAAAGAGAGATAACAGTGAAATGGACAGGTTGGCTGAAATACAGAGAGGAAACAATCGAATCAGACAGAATTGGACAAAGTTAAAGTGAGAAAGTGATAGCATGGGAGAGCCAGTATTGGGACTGTGAGAAAGTTAGTGAGGGGTAGACAGCCAGAAGGAGAGAGGTAGTGACAGTGAGAAAGAGAGGTAGTGTGAGAGACAGAGAGAGAGTTAGAAAGAGAGATATGGAGTGATAGTGAGAGCTAGTGAGAGTGAGAAAGAGCGAGAGATAAAGAGACTGAGAGAGGTACTGTGAAAGATAGTGTGAGAGAGACCTAGTGAAAAAGACAGAGAGGGAGGTAGTGTGATAGACAGTGAGAGAGACAAAGAGTGAATAAGGGAGAGGGTGAGAGATCGTGTGAGAGGTAGAGCGAGAGGGATAGTCAGAACGAGATGTGATAGCAAAAAGGGACACAGAGAGAGTGGTAATTTTAGACGGGAGATGGCATCGGGAGGTTCTTTGACAGATACTGTATCCTTAGACATGTTCCCAAGCTGATCACTCTCTCCCTTTCTCCTCCCACTCTTCTGCTGTCTTCTATCCATCGCTCTGTTCAGAGCCTGGGGCTTTGTTGGAAGGTCAGTGAGAAAATCTTCATTAAAATATTCAGCCTACATCTGAATATTTTTGGGTTAATAGAAGTGCACGTGTTAGTGCCAGTCTGTCACGTGATCTCCTGTTCTTTTATGTTTGCTTTTACATTCTTTCACTCCCTGACGATTTCTCTCTCACTGTCTCTCTCTTTCACATTCCATCACACACTCTCTCTCTGTCTCTCTGTCACACTACATCACACTCTGTGTGTCTCTCCCTCTCTTGTCACACTCCGTCACATTCTGCATCTCTCTCTCTTTCTCTGTCACACTCCATGACACACTCTCCCGCTGTCTCATTCCATCAGATTCTCTCTCAATGTTACACTCCAACCCATTTTGTTTCTCTTATTTTCACTGTGACTCTCTCTCTGTCACACTCCATCACTCTGTCTCTCTGTATCTATCACAATCCATCCCACTCTGTCTCTCTTTCCAACTTTGTCACACTCCATCATATTCTCTCTCTATCGCTTTCTCTCTAACTCTCACTGTCCCTCTGTCACAGTCCATCACATTCCCTCTCTCTCTCTCTGTGTGTGACATAGCCCATTACACTCTATCTCTGTCACCATTTCTCTCACTGTCACTGTAACTGTCTCTGTCACAGTCTATCATATGCTGTCTCTCTCACTGTGTCTCTATCTTTCTGCCTCTCTATCATTAAACTGTCTCCCTATCTTTTCTCCTGTCTCGCTGTCTCTGTTTCTTTGGAAGTATTCCATACTCTTGCTCTCTCTGTTGCCAGTTCCCTCTGTCTGTCTTATCTGTTTTTCCCTCTTATTTTTCTGTTCTTTCTCCACATCTTTCTGTCTCATTGTCTCTGTTCCAGTTCCGTTCTGCTCCCTCACTCTCACTTTCTGTCTTTCGTCTTCACTCTCTCTGTCTGCCGCTCTACTCCCTGTCCACTTTCTCCCTGTTCCTTTCTCACTTTCTTTGTTCTTCTTTCCCTTTCTACATTGTACATTTCCTTCATCATCTCTTATAAAATCTCACTGCCTGCCCTCTCTCTGCAGAATCTCATTTTCTGTCTCTCTACATGTGTCCTTTACATTCCCCTCCCTTTCACTGTCTCTCTCTTCCTCTCTCTGACTCCACCTCTGCATCTGTCTATCACACTTTCTCTCCCTTAGTCTCTTTAACTGTCTCTCTCTGGGTTTTCAGTCTCTATACCTGTCTGTGTCTTTCACTGCCTCTCCCCCACTGTCTCTCGTCTCTCTAACTCCCTGACTCTTTCACCACATCTGTCTTCAGTCTCTCTGTCTCTCTCCGTGTCTGGTTCATTGTGACAACTCACTGTCATTATCTCTTCTCATCCCCTCTCTACTTCTCTCTGACTTCTGGCCTTCCATCTCTTCCATTTTTTTTGTCACTGTCCATATTATGCTCCTTCTCCACATTTGTCTTCCAGTGCCTCTCCCTGTCTTCCTCTCTCCATGTGAGTCTCCGAATATCTCTCCAAATTTCTCTACCTTGTTCTCGCTGTGTCTGTCACTCTTCGTCTGTTTCTCAGCTTCCATTAACCTTTCTGTCTGTCTCCGCCTCTGTCACTCCCTCTCCCTCTCTCTCTCTGCATTCAGCCCTTTCTATTGTGTCACTCTGTCTCTTCCCTGTGTTCTCCTCTTCCCAGTCCTGCAGTCGCTGATATTGCCTCCCTCTCCTTACCTACAGGGATCTGGGAACAGCAATGCAGTGTGACTGTGGGACTGAAAACAGGTCTCCGATTCCCAGACTTTTCTGGCTACCAGGTATGTAAAGAGAGCTACTTTTCACAAACTTGTGATAAATCATTGTGCTTTAGGGCTGTCTGTAAGGACAAGAGGGAGGGCACAGCATTAGGAGGAGGCCAACCAGTCCATCTAAACCATTCTAGCATTCATCGAGCTGGTAGCTGTTCCATCCCCACACTTCAGCTGCTTCATCCATGACCTTCACTCCATCATAAGGTCAGATGTGGGGATATTTGCTGATGATCGCTCAATGTTCAGCACCATTTGTGACTCCTCAGACACTGAATCAGTCCACGTTCACAAGCAACAAGATCTGGACAATATTCAGGCTTGGGCTGACAAGTGGCAGGTAACATTTATGCCGCACAAATGACAGGCTACGACCATCACTAATAGGAGATAATCTAACCACTACCCCTTGACATTCAATGGTGTTACCATCACTGAATCCCCCACTATCAACATCCTGGCTGTTACCATTGACCAGAAACTCAACTGAACTCACCACATAAACACAGCAGCTACAAGAGCAGGTCAAAGGCTGGGAATACTGCAGCGAGTAACTCATTTTCTGACTCCCCAAAGCCTGTCCATCATCGACAAGGCACAAGTCAGGAGTGTGATCGAACAGTCCCCACTTGCCCCTGGATGTTTGCAGCCCCAACCACACACAAGAAGCTCAACACCATCCAGGACAAATCATCCCCCGCTCGATTGTCACCACCACAAACAGCCCAATCCTTCCCACCACGACACTCAATCATGGGAGAGTGTACTATCTCCAAGATGCACAGCAGAAATTCACCAAAGATCCTCAGCCAACGCCTTCCAAACACACAACTAATTTCACGTTGAAGGCAAAGGGCAGCAGCTACACGGGGACACCACTCCCGACAAGATCCCTCTGATCCACTCAACTGACCTCAAAATTTATGCCATTCTTTCAGTGCCTCTGGGACAAATCCTGGAATTTCCTCCATAAGGGCATTGTGGGTCAACCCATAGCACATGGGCTTCAGCGCTTTAGAGGCAGCTCACCCTCACCTTCTCAAGGGGGCATGTAGAGACTGGGAAGAAATACTGGGCCCAGCCAGCAATGCCCACATCCCACAAGTGATTTAAAAAAAAGCTCTTTGAGATAATAGCTGATCTATAACTGATCACCATTTGCCATGAAACCTTCAGATCCAGTCCCAATAGTGTCCCAGACCCTAACCCTGTCTCTGTGTTGTCTGTTTTTGGGCTTACCTTTCCAGGCTTGGCTTGCCCAGGCTGGGCCTACAAGCCTGACTCCAGCACTGGGAGTCACCAAGTGCAGCTCTGGCATTTCATCCAGGATCTGCTGAAGAAAGAGGAATATCGAGAAGTCACTGCCTGGCAAGGAGATTATGGAGAGTTTGTTATGAAGGACCCAGATGAGGTCGCTCGGCCCTGGGGAAGGAGGAAATGTAAACCTCAGATGAACCAAGACAAGCTCAGTCGGGCCATTAGGTAAGGAGCTGGCCCTGTTCAATGTCTCAGCATACGAGCCCTGTTTACTTTTCTGTTCACATCCTGTTTTTCTCCACCTCTTTCCGTCCTGCTCTCTATCACTCTGTCTGTTTGGGTGTTGTTCCTTTCACCTTGTTCTCCACCTCTACTTGTTCCTCTCTCTCTCCCAGTCATTCTCTCACTTTCTACATTTCTCTATCTGCGAAACTTCCTTTCCCCCAACTATCTCTTTCTCACTCTCTGTATCTTTCCCTGAATTTCACTCCCCTTATACTTTGTGTGCATGTGTGTGTCTGTACATTTCTGTCTCTCTGTATCTGTGAGTCTTTCTTTCTCCGTCTTTTTCTCTCTCTCGTTCCCACCACCGTTGTCTCCATCCTCCTGCCTCTTTTAGCTCTCTCTCTGTTGACTTCTGCCTTGCTGTTTATCCTTCTGTATCTTTCTCTTTCTCTGTCTCTCTCTCTCAGCATGTTTCTCCTTCTCTCTCTCTCTCACTCTCTCCCAGTCACTCCTCTTTCCCCTCATCCTCAGGTATAACGACAGCAAACAGATCCTCCAAAAAAACAAATGGCAGTGATTCACGTACAAGTTTAACTTCCGGAACTTTCTGATGGCCAGCTGCCCACTGAGGGATCTGCCCCTGAGTTCGTGTGCCACAGGTATCAGCCCCCACTGTCTCATCCTGGAACAGGCCAATAACCTGTCATGGGTAGGTGGGCACAGCTGTTTGAATGTGGGGCAGAGCGACCGTGGGAGAGACAGGAGAGGGGAGGAAAGGGGAGGGGAGGAGAGAAGAAGGGATGGAGGGACCGGGGAGGGGAGGAGACTGTAGGGGATGAGACAAAAGTGGAAGCGAGGGGAGTGGAGGAGACGAGAGCCGAGGGAGAACGGTAAAAGGAAGGGGTAGGGAGGGGAGGGCAAAGAGGGAAGGGAAGGGTTGTGGAGGGGAGGGTGTCGAGGGAAGGTGGGTAAAGGGCAGGTGTGGAGTGATAGGAAAGGAAAGGAGAGTGGAGGGTGGGAGTAGAGCAGAGGACAGAGTGAGGGGGAAATGGGAGGGGAGGAGAGGAACTGTGAGGGAGTGGAGGTGAAGGGAGGGGAGTGGAGGAGAGAGGGTTGGAGAGCGGAGGTGAGGAGAGAAGAAGGGGAGGTGAGTGGGGGTGGAGGGAAGATAGGGGAGAGGACAGATTGAGATGAGAGTTGAGGCAAGGGCTTGGGGAGGAAGAAGTAACTGTGGGAGTGGAGGGGAGTTGAGGATAGCAGAGAGGATAGGAGGGCTGGAGAGGAGGAGAGTGGGGAGCGGGGAGAGGGAGTGGGAGGGGAGAGAGGGGGACAGAGGGGAAGAGAAGGAAGTGGAGAGGAGGAACAAAGGGAGAAAGTGAGGAGGGGAGGATGATATGGGACAGAACAGATGATATGATGTTGGGTGGATGATGTTTGATTTGTAGTTGGAGGCAATGGGATGTGAAGGGAAGGGGTGGGAGTTGGAGGTGAGGGGACAGGGAGGGAATGGGAGATGATGTGATGTGGAGGGAATGGGAGATGAGGGGAAGAGGAGGGACTGGTATGTGAGGGGATGGATGGGTGTCTGGGATGTGAGGGAGAGTGTGGACAGAAGGAAGGCGAGTGGGGTGGGGAACTGAACAGGGAGTGTTTCCAGAGTGTGGAGGACATTGGAAAGTAAGCAGGAGCTGAGTGGATGTGATGGTCTGAATGGAAGTGATGAGGTGTTCAATGGAAAGGTGTGGAGTGTGTGAAAATGGCAATATTTTGGGCCTGGACAAGGCAAACTAAGGGACATTAATGTGTGGGTTGAATTGTCTCCTGAAGGCTCTGGCCCTCCAGCCAATCATGAGGATTTGGCACTGGGGACCAATGAGACACTGTATCATACTCTGACTAACATGGCCAAATGGGTGAGAAGAGTAATTATTTGGTGCAACTCCCTCTGAAACAGAGTGTGCAACAGTGACACTATGCTGCATTCACAGCTGAGGTACTGAGGGTCACACCTTCAGAAAAGGGGAGGTTCAGGTAATTGGAAGGGAGGGGTGATAGAGGAGGATTACATTGGAGGGGAAGAAGACTTATGTCTTTGAGAATTTTTAGTGGATAGTGACTAGAAGGGAGGGTGCATTAATAAGATTAGAATAGTAGGCAAGGGGATAGAGACTGAAGGGGAATAGAATTGGAGGGAAATTTGAGGAGAAGGGTTTAGAGGGGAGTGGGGTGGTTAATGGGGCTGGTAGGATCTGAAACAGTAGGAAAACGAGGGTGAAGAACTGGAGAGGTGGAAATTAGAAGGGATGAGGTTTGGAGGGGTCAGAAACAGAATTGAGGGAAATTGGGAGGTGATGGATGATAGAGTTGCAGAGTTTTACAGCTTGAAGGAGACACTTCAGCTCATCTATTCTCACCCCATGTTCGACCACTTGACCCACAGCATTGTACACGATGGCATTTCAAGTATTCATTTAAATACAACTTTACTGTTGTCGAGCCACCTTTCAGGCAGTGACTTCCAGATAGTCACGACCCTCAGGAAGAAGCAATCTTCCTTAAATCACTTCTAATCTCCTGCCCCTTACCTTAAATCAACCCCCCCCTCGTTTCTGATCACCTACTAAAGGGGAAAGGTTCCTCCCTGTTTACCCTGTCTCTGCCCCTTGTAATTTTGTAAACTTCAATTTGGTGCCACCTCAGCCTTCTCTGTTCCAAAGAAAAGAACCCTGGTCTCCAGTGAGAGCTGAACTAATCCAGCTCAGGCAACATCTTGGTGAATCTCGTCTGCACCCCGTGCTATAATGTGGGTGACCAGAACTGCACAGTCCCCCAGATGTGACCAAATCAATGGATTATGCAGTCCCTTAACCCCCTTCACTCTTGTATGCAACGCCTAGTTGAATGAAGGTAAGCATCCCATATGGCTTCTTAACCAACATATCGACCTGTCCTGCTGCCTTTAAGGGTCCATGGGCATCCATGTCAAGGTCCCTTTGATCCTTTGTACTTTTTAAGGTCTTACCATTGCTTCCTCAACTTGCGAGCCCTTCCAAAGCACATCACCTCCTGGTTTTCTGCATTAGAATCCATTTATGTATGTTCAGCCCACCTATATCATCCCATAAAGTAATTCTCTCCCTGTCATACATCACTAGTTTGGAAGGTAGTTAGGAGGGATAACAGTTAGCATTGCTATTGTCCTCAGTTTCTTCAGCCTTTCCGCAGAGAGCTAGTGGAGAGACGCAAGCTCTTCAGCAACGGATCACCGTTCTCCACAATCTCATTTGGCTTACACCCCACCCCAATCCCCAACCTCACTCCCTTCAAAGCTCCTACACCCCGCTGAGCCGCAGTGTGTTCCTTCACTTCTCTTTCAGCAGCTGGCAATGCACAGCAGTGTGAGGGAGCGACTGACAGACAGCACAGAATGCCGGGTGCCTCCCCATCTGCTGCCCAATCTCCAGGACCAGGAGGAAGGTAAGACCATGTGGGTGTGGATCTGGTGAATCACTAGTTGCCCTCAGGTATTTCACCCTGAGAACTAAAGGTGGGATCACAGACTTGGGTCGCAACTCCGAGATCTTACATTTTATTTTTATTCTCTTCTCAGAAGTCTGTGCCACTGCTGGGCACCATTTCTTTGCATTATTGCCATTTCCTGCCATTTATTACCCCTTGGGAAGGTGGTGGTGAGCTGCCTTCTTGAACCGCTGCAGTCCATGTTGACCAAAAATGCCCTCAGGCATGACAGAATGTGATGGAGGGAATGTCTCCCACAACATCCGAGCATGGGCTAGATCAGGCCCAGGGGATTTATCCACCTTAATGCACTTAAAGGCTGGAAACACATCCTCTCGAGTAATGTGTACGCAGTCCAAAACATCCCCACTTGTTTCCCTTATTTCCTTAGCAACCATGATTCTTTCCGCTGTAAGTACTGAGGGGAATCATTCATTAAATACCTCCCCCATCTCCTGTAGCTTCATTCATCGAAGACCATGCTGATCTTTCAGGGACGTATTATCTCCCAAGTTGTCCTTTTGCTCTTAATATGTTATAGAACCTCTTGAGATGATCTTTTACCTTAGCTGCCAGATCCGTCTCATAGTGTGTTTTTGCTCTTCTGATTTCCCTCTTAAGTGTGCTCCGACACTTTTTACAGTCATCTAGGGATTCACTTGAGATTGATACCTTCAACCCACTGTATGCCTTTTTCCTGATCAGAGCCTCAATATCCCTCATCAGTCATTTTTCCCGTGTATCTGCTGCTCCTGTCCTTCTAGATGGAAGTGTTCATGGGTTTGGAAGGTGCTGTCCGAAAATCTTGGTGAATTTCTGCAGCGTATTTTGCAGGTAGTACATACTGCTGCTACTGAGCATTGATAGTGGGACGGAGTGGGATGTTTGAGGATGTGGTGCCAATCAAGCAGGGGCCGCTTTGTCCCCGATGATGTTGAGCTTCTTGAGTGTTGTTGGAGCTGTCCCCATCCAGGGCAAGTATTCCATCCAACTCCTGACATGTGCCATGTAGATGGTGGGGCAAACTCTGGGGAATGTGGAAGTGAGTTACTCATCATAGTATTCCCAGCCTCTGACCTGCTCTTGAAGCCACTGTGTCTATGTTGTAAGTCCAGTTGAGTTTCTGGTCAATGATCAACCCGGGATGTTAATCGTTGGGTATTCACTGATGGTAACGCCATTGAATATCAAGTTTAGATTCTCTGTTATTTGACATGGTCAATGCCAGACAATAAGAGACAATGTAACCACTTCACCTTGCCATTAATTTATTGTGTTTTGCACTGACCTTCTCTCTTGCTCTCTCTCTGTCTCTCTCTCTCTTTCTCTCTCTCCCCCATGGCATCCTCTAGGATTTGGAGTGAGTCTTCTTGAGCGACTGATCATCTGCTCATGTCCATATCTGTCCACACAGAGGCACGCCACACCCACTGGCCTCAAACACTCCTCGAACAGGGACAGCACTGGTTCAGAATCAGATAAATCTCCCATTGCACTGCCCTCAGGGGCTGGAAGAGGTTACAGAGATAGGGAACGGTGTAGGAGAAGGAGGGGTTTACAGAGATGTGGAGGGGTGTAGGCGCTGAAGGTGGCTCGAGAGATAGGGAAGGATGGAGGACCAGAGATCATACTACAGAGATAGTATGGGGTTTTAGGGCTGGAGAGGTTACAAATAAGGAGGAATATAAGGGCTGAAGGAGTTTATTGAGATAGGGAGGGGTGTTGGTGCTGTAGGAGGTTTGAGATATAGGAAGAGGTGTAGGGACTGGAGGAGGTTAGAGATATAGCGAGGGGTGTTGGTGCTGTAGGAGGTTGGAGATATAGGGAGGGTGGAGACCTTCTGTCACACCCAAATGATCCTCCCACTCTCTGCCCTTCTTGCTCATTGTTATTATCTCCCACATGGGTTTTACTCTTCCAGGACCTATGTTCCCACCCAAGCTGATGTTTGAAATAAAAACAGAAAATTCTGGAGAAACTCAGCAGGTCTGGCAGGAGCAATGGAGAGAGAAAGGCAGTTAACATTTCAAGTCCAGTATGACTCTCTTCAGAACTGATAAGATCTGTAAAGTTATGTTATTTATTCCTGTGATGGAAGGTGAGGAGGTGGGAATTGAACAGATTGTCAGAATGCCTAGAGTCAGAGGCAACCTACAGTAAGAGACTAATGGTGGCAAAGGAGTGATAGAGCTGTGAAATAGGTGCGAATGTTCCTTGTGCACAGGGGAAAAGATGGGTCCACCCTGGGAGAGAACCTGACAAGACTCAGCTTGGGTGAGGTGGTGGACAAAAAAATTGGAGTACAGTGGCCATGCTTTTTAACCGTGGAATTCAATCCTGAGTACTAGAGTGCTGAAGAGTACCTAAGCAGCAAGTGAAATGCTAGTCCTCAAGCTTGCATTGAGCTTTATTGGAAGATTGCAGCAGGTCCATGTAGGAAATAGGAACATGGGAGCAAGATGGGTTATTGAAAAGGCAACTGGAAGATCAGGGTCATTTCTGCAGACACATTTGATCACAGAATGAAACCTGGCTTGATCGATGTTTTTCAAAATTATTTCAGTGAATGTGGTTGTGATTCAATGAAACCTATCTAATACGAGGTTCTTAAGTTTCTTTAACAGCAGAAGTTTATTACACAAATAGAAAGACCTTAGAACACATTGCAAATAAACATGTTATCTAACACTATCCGTTACAGAGACTCAGCACCAGAGATATTACCCTTCTTTGTGAGATCTTTAAGAGTGACTTAATTGATTCTCCCCAGTTCTTTCTTGTGAACTGTCCAGTCTTCTTGCATGAAAATTCACAAAGCTGAGAGCTTAGACTTCCACAGATTCCACAAGAGAAACCACATATGTTACTGAGCCCGATCAGGTCTCCTCTGAATTACTGAAAGACTTTCACTCTCTGGGTTTCCTATGCTGAGATCAATCTTTCATCATTAAGCCAGTAGCCAAGAATAACTACCTGTCATAAACCATTGTAGTAAAAACAATCTTTCCTTATCACTCTAAAGTCTTCCCGCTCTCTGACGCATACTAAGTTACATCATAGTTCCAGAAGGATTGTTTGATCTCATTACCTCTTTTAAACTCTTCACAAAAGTCATCAATCTCATATACCACTATTTTAATATGTATTGCTCACTGGATTATTGGGTTCTTTTCATTTGTTCATTGTTTCATTGAAAATTGATGCAACTGGATATTTCAACTGCTTTCTGAACTTGGATGGATTCATTATGGAAATAAACATGCTTGTGAAACAAAAATGCAGCACATATGTAAGCTTTCAAGTCTGCAGTGAGAATGACAGTCTAAGTGATTTGCAGCATCACAGAACAATGAAATATACATAACCGTCAAAGCCATGAAGCTGCTGGATATGGAGTAAAAGAGTGAAATGACAGACTTTCTTCTATACTTTATCACTGTGATTCTCCGCCTTGCTCTGGTCACTTGGTCCTTTGTCGACTTGATTAGCCACTGAATTGTGTCAGACTGTCAGAGCACTCAACAACAGAATTAATGAGGATAACGCCTCATATATTCCCAATTCAATTTAATCCAGGATCAGCTTTCTTAATTAGAACAAAATGAGATGTCTGATTAGGTTCCAGGTAATAAACCTGTTGTTGGTAAGAATGTTCTTTAAAGGGAAATGGTTACGACTTGTTGCTGGAATCACACTCACGGTTTTCTTAGTGTAACGTTTAGATTTCAGCTTCTGGCAAAAATGGCAACAAACGCATTGAATGTTGAAATGATAGTGAACCAGAGAGGCCAGTCTATGACAGCATGGAGTTGTTCAGAGTTAACAAGTAACATGTGATGCAGTTGGAAAGACCACACTTTCCCCAGGAGAGTGTCACAACTGTAATCAAACTGTCTGTGAAACAGAAAAGGAGAAAGAGAATGGAGATGATTGACATTGGTGGTCACATGCTTTACAAAATAATAATAATACCATGGCAGATACAATATAATCAGGAAACTCATGCTCCTGATGGGATGCATCTCAGGATATCAAAGAAGAAACTACAGAGATGGGCAAATGCACTGATACTAGTCTTCCAAGAATTCCTAAATGCTGGAAGACTTCTAGAGGGTTGGAAAACAGCCAAAATGACACTTTTCTTCAAGAAAAGAGAAGAAGTCAAACAACAGGCCTGCAGGTTTAACATCTGTGATTGGGAAAAATCTAACAGACTATTATAAAAGATGTAATAACATAGCCTATAGAAAAATATAATATGATCAAAAAGAGTTAGCCTTGCATCATGAATGGGACATCATGCCTGACAAATTTAATGGAATTCTTTGAGGTGCTAATAAGCAGGATAGATAAAGGGGAAGCATTAGATGTACTATATTTGGATTTTCAGCCTGTGATAGTTAAGGTTCCATGACATAATAGGCTATTTCATATAAACCTACCATGTTGGAGGTCATGGTATGACAATGGGTAGATGATTGATAACTAATAGAAGACAGTGAGTTGAATTTAGGTGGGGTTTGGCATTTTTAGGACAGTGATATGCAACCAATTAAGGGTCACAGGGATCAGAACTAAGGCCACAATTCTTTCCAATTTATATTAATGATTTGATTGAGGAAAGTGAGTAGACTATAGCCATGTTTGCAGATGACTCAAACTGGTTAAAAAGGGAACTGGTGGAGATGACTCAAAGACTCTGCAGAGGGATCTGGACAGATTAAGCCAGCAGGCGAAAATGTGGCAGATGGAATGAAATTTGGCGAAAGGGCTGTATGCAGTTTGGCAGGAAGAATAGAGCAGCTGAGTACTATTTACATAGAAAACCGTGCAGAAAGCAGCAACACAGAGGCTGTTGGGAGTCCATGTATAAAAGCCCAAAAGAAAACTAACACACAGGTTCAGCAGGTAATAGGGATGGCAAATGGAATGTATGGTTTTACACCAAAGGTGATGAAAGATAAAGTTAGGGATGTTTTCCCAAATTATCTAAGGCACCAGTAAGACCGTGGTTGGAATACTGTGAATAGTTTTGGAACCCATAGCTAAGAAAAGGTGGGCAGGCATTGGAGGCAGTCCAGAGAAAGTTCACTTGGCTGATACTAGGTATGTGGGTGGGGTCTGTTTTCTAAGGATAGTTTGAGTAGAATCAGACCATATTTGTGAGAACATAAAACTGGGAGGCAATCTTATTGAAACATACAAAATTCATAGAGGACTACACAGGGCCGATGCGGAGGCTTGTTTCCACTTCATAGAATCCCTACCGTGTGGAAACAGGTGCTTCAACCAAAAAGCCCACATCAAAGTTTACGTCTCAGAGAGGCTCGGACCAGATGGCATAATGTCAGAACATGGGGCCATACATTGAAGACAGAGATGAAGAGGAATTTCTCGTCTTAAAGGGTACTGAACCTGTGGAATTCTTTATGTCAGAGGGCAATCGGGTCACTAAATCTATTCATGACTGAGGTAAACATTTTTTAGTCGGTGGAGGAATAAAAGTTGACAGGAAAATGCATGATAATGGAGTAAAGGATTATCTGATCAGCCATGGTCTCATGGAATGGCAGAGTAGACTCGATGGACTGAATGGCCTACTTCTGCTTATGGTTTCAACATATGTCTGTGCAGTGAAACGTGTTCACCCGGAAGGTGACGCTCTGACTCTTCTGGTCATCCCAGGGTCTCCTCTTGACGATGCACTTCCTTCTTTGTCAGTTTGCCGTGGCTTCATCGTGGGGGCGGCCATGTTGGGTGACGTCAGACTCATTTAAAATTTATATATAAACCTCGGAATCGCCGAAACAAAGAAGGGGTGGGTGGAAAATCTGATCGCCTCGAAAGGGGAAATTTAAAATAGAAGAAGATCTGGGACTTCCAGAAATACGCATGCGTCCTTTCGTTTTTCCCAGAGTGGACCGCGGCCTGTGTTCGTGATAGAGGCCTTTCACAGCCGCGGGGTGTTATGGGAGCAGCGGCCATCGCTGCCCCAACCACTGCCCAGTGTCTGAAATCACAGAACAGAAATGGACACAGACTTTTAGATCATAGATTTCAATTTTCAAAAACATGACGAGGTGTATTGATTGAGATAACAAAGTGTGGAGCTGGATGAACACAGCAGACCAAGCAGCATCTCAGGAGCACAAAAGCTGACGTTTCGGGCCAAGACCCTTCATCAGAGAGAGGTGTATTGATTGTTCTACTCTATCATCTGGAGCTTCTTCTGTCAATCGTGTGAATTAACTCATTAACAGAGAGTTTCTTAAAGATATTGAAATTTAGTGCACAATGATTCACTGCACACGCAGTCAGACCATCACGTTCAGCAATCTCTTTCTTTTGGGTTTTCTCTGTATCTCGTCCACGTAAACACGCATACAGTCCTGTCTAACGTCTGCGACCAGAATCACACACAAACACAGTCTCACCCGCGATTCGGCGATGTTCTCATTGCACAAATGCACGATTTTAGCCTTCATCGCCCTCTGCTGAGCGCTGTTATAATGACATACACAAACGCGAAAACACTCGTGTGTCGCACACATACACAGAGACTGTTGCATCCCCAACTCACTCTGCTCGGCACAGAATATCACACAAAGACAGTATCACCTTAGAGTTCAACATTTCAGAAATCGTCGAGGAGACAATCTCAGTAGCCTTCCTGAACGCGACGATCTCCCTCTTAAGTCAACAACCTCCAGGCCCATGACCCTCAATATCAGTGGGTCCATCATCAGCAACACTCCCTTCCTATGACAGTGATCACTTCCTGGACCACAATCCTCGATATTTCTGTCATCTTCCCAAGCCCCCGGATCTCTAGTAGCTTTAATAACATCTCCAGCTGGTGCAGTCCTTGCAATATCGGTAAACTTCTCCAGACAATACAGCTTATTGTTATCTTGGTGATTTCCAAGAAACCTTACATCTCCCAGTCTCTGTGCTCTCCTACAATTCTGATTTCACGTACATTGCTAATGTTGTTATTGTCCACCATTAATATTGTTGCATTTGGGTGTTTGGTTTTCAATGACGCTGTCTTTATTTGTGGGCCAACCAAGGTGTGCTCAATGTCTGTTCAATTATTGCATTACATTTCTGAAAAACACTTGCCTCCTTTCAAAAAATCCAATCTCTTTACTCTTATTTCACTGGATGTGAAACTGGGAGGCAATCTTATTGAAACATACAAAATTCATAGAGGACTACACAGGGCCGATGCGGAGGCTTGTTTCCACTTCATAGAATCCCTACCGTGTGGAAACAGGTGCTTCAACCAAAAAGCCCACATCAAAGTTTACGTCTCAGAGAGGCTCGGACCAGATGGCATAATGTCAGAACATGGGGTCATACATTGAAGACAGAGATGAAGAGGAATTCACCAAGTCTCGGAGATGCGGCTCAATTCTGTGATCCCACCTTTAAATCTCAGAGCAAAGTAACTGAGGGCAACTCGTGATTCACCAGATCCCCACCCATACGGTCGTCTTACCTTCCTCCTGATCCTGGAGGTTGGACAGCAGATGGGAAGGCACATGAGACTCTGTGCTGTCCGTCAGTCTCTCCCTCACACTCCTGTGCATTGCCAGCTGCTGAAGGAGAAGGGAAAGAACAGACTGAGGCTCAGTGGGGTGAAGGAGCTTTGAAGGGAGTGAGGTTGGGCATGAGGGTTGGGGAGTTTACTAAATGGGATTGTGGAGAATAGTGACCCCTTGCTGAAGAGTTAGTGTCCCTCCACCAGCTCTCCCCAGAAAGGCTGAAGGAACTGAGGACAAAAGCAATGCCAACTGGGGTCGCTCCTAACTACCTTCCAAACTGGTGATGTATGACAGGGAGAGCCTTAATTTATGGGATGATATAGGTGGGCTGAACACCCAAATGGATTCTAATGCATAAAACCGGAGGTGATGTACTTTGGAAGTTTTCGCAAGGTTAGGAAGCAATGGCAATACCTTAGGAAGTACAAAGGATCAAAGGGACCTTGATATGGATGCCCATGGACCTGAAAGGCAGCAGGACAGATCGATACATTGGTTAAGATTTCATATGAGATGCATATCTTTATTAGACCAGGCGTTGAATACAGGAGTGAAGGGGGTTAAGGAACTGCATAAGACATTGGGTTGGTCACAGCTGGAGGCTGTGCAGTTCTGGTCACGCACATTATAGCACGGGGTGCAGAGAAGATTCACCAAGAAGTTGCCTGAGTTGGATTAGTTCAGCTCTGACAGGAGACAAGGTTCCTTTGCTTTCAAACAGAGAAGGCTAAGGTGGCACCAAATTGAGGTCAACAGAATTACAAAGGGCAGAGACAGGGTAAACAGGGAGAACCTTTCCCCTTTAGTCGGTGATCAGAAACAAGGAGGACATTGATTTCAGGTAAGAGGCAGGAGATTAGAGGCGACTTAAGGAAGATTGTTTCTTCCTGAGGGTTGTGATTATCAGGAAGTCACTCCCTGAAAGGTGGCTCAACAACAGTAAAGTTGTATTTAAACGAATACTTGAAATGCCATCGTGTACAATGCTGTGGGCCAAGGGGTCGAACATGGGGCTAGAATAGATGAGCTGAAGTGTCTCCTTCAAGCTGTAAAACTCTGCAACTCTATCATCCATCACCTCCCAATTCCCCTAACGCCTATTTCTGACCCCTCTAAACCTCATCCCTTCCAATTTCCCCCTCTCCAGTTCCTCATCCGCGTTTTCCTACTGTTTCAGCTCCTACCAGCCTCGTTAACCAGCCCACTCCCCTCTAAACCCTTCTCCTCCAATTTCCCTCCCATTGTCTTCCCCTTCAGTCTCTATCCCCTTGCCTACTGTTCTAATCTTATTAATGCACCCTCCCTTTGAGTCACCATGCACTAAAAATTCTCAAAAACAAGAGACTCCCTCCCCTCCAATGTCATCCTCCCCTATCACCCCTCCCTTCCAATTACCTGTAACTCCCCTTGTCTCAAGGTGTGAGCCTCAGCACTTCAGCAGTGAGCCCAGGAGAGTGTCACTGTTGCACACTCTGTTTAAGAGTGAGTTGCACCAATTATTTACCCATCTCACTGAGGTGGCCATGTTGGTCAGGGGACGATACAGTGTCTCATTGGTCCCCAGTGCCAAATCCTCATGATTGGCTGGAGGGCCAGAGCCTTCTGGAGACAATTCAACCCATCCACTAATGTCCTTTAGTCTGCCTTGTCCAGGCCCAAGACATTGTCATTTTCACACACTCCACTCCTTTCCATCGAACGCCTCATCACTTCACATCCACTCTGCTCCTGCTTCTCCTCCATTGTCCTCCACACTCCCTATTCAGTTCCTCACTCCAGTCGCCTTCCTTCTGTCCACACCCTCCCCTCACCTCCCATTCCTTCCGCTTCCTCTCATCTCCCAGTCCCTCCCATCCCCTCATCTTGCTTTCCCTCTCCGTCCCCTCAGCTCCAACTCCCACCCCTTCCATTCACATCCCATTCCCTCTCCCTCCCAATCCCACATCAACTCCCCAACATCACACTGTTCTGTCCGATATCATCCTCCCCTCTTCACTTTCTCCCCTTGTTCCCCCTCTTCACTTCCTTCCCTTCCCCTTGTTGCCTTTCTCTCCCCTTCCACTCCCTCTCCTCCCCTTCCCACTCCTCTCCTCTCCAGCCCTCCCTTCCCCTCTGCTATGCTCACTTCCCCCCAACTCCCACACCTTCTCCTCCCTTCCCATGCGCTTGCCTCCATTCCCCTCTCTTTCTGTCCCCTCCCCTATCCTCCCTCCACATCCACTCACCTCCCCTTCTTCTCTCCTCCTCTCCCCTCTCCAACCATCTCTCCTCCATTCCCCGCCCGTCACCACTCCTCCCTCACCATTGCTCACCTCCCCTCCCCTCTTCCCCCATCCTATCACCCCACCTCTGTCCTTTCCCACCTTCCCTCTTCTCCCTCCCCTCCCTTCCCCTTCCCTTCCCTCTACTCACCACCCCTCCCCTCCTCTCCACTCCCCTCTCTTCCTGTTTCATCTCCTCCACTTCCCAGTTCTCCCTTTGCCTGTCTCTCTCTCCCTTCTTCTCTCCTCCCCTCCCGTTTCCTCCCCTCTCCTCTCCCTCCCTCCCCCCCCCCCCGCCCCATGAAGAAACAGCTATGCCAACCTACCTATGACAGGTTATTGCCCTGGTAAAGGATGGGACAGCTGGAGCTGATACCTGGGGCACACGGACTCAGGGGCAGATCGCACACTGGGCAGCTGGCCATCAGAACCTTCCAGAAGTTAAACTTGTACGTGAATCGCTACCCTTTGGTTTTTTGGAGGATCCGTTTGCTGTAGTAATACCTGAGGATGATGGGAAAGAGGAGTCACTGGGAGAGAGTGAGAGAGAGAGAGAGAGAGATGGAGAAACACTCTGAGAGAGAGAGAGACGGAGAGAGATACAGAAGGATGAACAGCAAGGCAGAAATCGACAGAAAGAAAACAAAAAGAGGCAGGAGGGTGGAGAGATGTGGGTTTGGAAGAGAAAGAGAAAGACGGAAGTGAGAAAGACTCACAGATACAGAGAGACAGAGATATACAGACACACAAAGTATAAGGGGAGTGAAATTCAGGGAAAGATACAGAGAGTGAGAAAGAGATAGTTGGGGGAGAAGAAAGTTTCAGAGATAGAGAAATGTAGGAGAGAGAATGACAGGGAGAGAGAGAGTAACAAGTGGAGGTGGAGAACAAGGTGAAAGGACCAACACACAGGCAGACAGAGAGATAGAGAACAGGAGGAGAAAGAAGTGGAGAAAAACAGGATGTGAACAGAAAAGTAAACAAGGCCCGTATGCTGAGACATCGAACAGGGCCAGCTCCTTAGCTAAGGGCCCGACTGAGCTTATCATAGTTCATCTGAGGTTTACATTTCCTCCTTCCCCAGGGCCGAGCGACCTCATCTGGGTCCTTCATAACAAGCTCTCCATAATCTCCTTGCCAGGCAATGACTTCTCGATATTCCTCTTTCCTCTGCAGGTCTAGGATGAAGTGCCAGAGCTGCACTTGGCGACTCCCAGTGTTGGAGTCAGGCTTGTAGGCCCAGTCTGGGTAAGCCAAGCCTGGAAGGGTAGGCCCAAAAACAATACAGACACAGGGTTAGGGTCTGGGACAATATCGGGACTGGATCCGAAGGTTTCATGGCAAATGGTGATCAGTCATAGATCAGCTATTATCTCAAACAGATTTTTTTTTTGAAAATCACTTGTGGGGTGTGGGCATTGCTGGCTGGGCCCAGTATTTCTTGCCAGTCCCTAGTTGCCCCCTTGAGAATGTGATGGTGAGCTGCCTTCTAAAGCGCTGTAGCCCATGTGCTATGGTTTGACCCACAATGCCCTTATGGAGGAATTTCCAGGATTTTGACCCAGAGGCAGTGAAGGAATGGCGTAAATTTCCACGTCAGGTGAGTGGATTGGAAGGGTCTTTCAGGGATTGGTGTTCCCATGAATCTGCTGCCCTTGTCCTTCTAGATGGAAGTAGTTGTGGGTTTGGAAGTTGCTGTCTGTGGATGTTTGGTGAATTTCTGCTGTGAATCTTATAGATATTACACATTACTGTGACTGAGTGTCGGTGGGGGGAGAGACTTGGATGTTTGTGGATGTGGTGCCGATCGAGCAGGGGATGCTTTGTCCTGGATGGTGTTGAGCTTCTTGTGTTGTGGCTGGGGCTGCACCCATCCAGGGACAAGTGGGGACTATTCCATCCCACTCCTGACTTGTGCCATGTAGATGGTGGGACAGGCTTTGGTGGGGAGACAGGATATGAGTCACTCACTGCAGGATTCCCAGCCTCTGACCTGCTCGTGTAGCCGCTGTGTTTATGCAGTGCTTCCTGTTGAGCTTCTGATCAATGGTAATCCCCAGGACGTTGATAGTGAGGGTATTCAGTGATGGTAACACCATTGAATGTCAAGGGGCAGTGGTTAGATTGTTTCTTATTGGAGATGGTCATAGCCGGGCATTTGTGTGGCATAAATGTTGCTTGCCTCTTGTCAGCCCAGTCCTGGATATCGTCCAGATCTGGTTGCATGTGAACGTGGACTGATTCAGTACCTGATGAGTCACGAATGGTGCTGAACAATGTGCGATCATCGGCGAATATCCCTACTTCTGACCTTATGATGGAGGAAAGGTCATGGATGAAGCAGCTGAAGTGTGGGGATGGGTCAGCTACAAGCCTGATGAATGCTAGAATGGTTTAGATGGATTGACTGGCTTCCTCCCAATGCTGTGTCATCCCTCTGGGCCCTACAGACAGCCGTGAAGCACAATGATTGATCACAAATTTGTGAAACGTAGCTCTCTTTACATATCTGGCAACCAGTAAAGTCTTGGAATTGGAGACCAGGATCCAGTCCCACCGTCACACTGCATCGTTGTTCCCAGATCCCTGTAGGGAAGAAGAGGAAGACAATATCAGCGATTGCAGGACTGGGAAGAGGAGAACACGGGGAAGAGACAGCGTGACACAACAGAAAGGAGCAAATGCAGAGAGAGGGGGAGAAGGAGAGACAGAAGCAGAGAGAGGCAGAGAGGTTAATGCATGCAGAGAAACATCGGAAGAGTGACAGAACCAGTGAGAACTAGGCAGACAAAGAGAGAGAGATATTCAGAGACTCACATGGAGAGAGAGGAAGACAGGGAGAGCTACTAAAAGACACATGTGGAGAAGGAGCATAATATGGACAGTGACAAAAAAAAGAAATAGATGGAAGGCAAAAAGTCAGACAGAGGTAGAGAGAGAATGAGAAGCGATAATGACAGAGAGTTGTCACAATGTACCAGACACAGAGAGAGACAGAGACTGAAGACAGATGTGGCGAAAGACGCAAAGACATACAGAGATTAGAGTCAGAGGGAGAGTGTCAGTGAATGAGATGGAGAGGTAGAGAGACTGGAAACCCAGGGAGAGGTGATTAAAGAGATGAAGGGAGAGACAGTGAGATAGACAGACACAGAGGTGGAGTCAGAGAGAGGAAGAGAGAGAGAGAGTGACAGAGCAGGGAATGTAAAGAACACATGTGGAGAGTCAGAGAATGAGTTTCTGTAGGGAGAGATTGGCGGGGGATGGGGCAGTGAGATTATATAAGAGATGATGAAGGAAATGTACACTGTAGAAAGGGAAAGAAGAACAAAGAAACTGAGAAAGGGACAGGGAGAATGTGGACAGGGAGTAGAGCGGCAGGGAGAGTGAGGATGAAAGACTGAAAGTAAGAATGAAGGAGCAGTACAGAAATGGAACAGAGACAGTGAGACAGAAAGGTGTGGAGAAAGAACTGAAAAATAAGAGGGAGAAACAGATAAGACAGACAAAGGGAACCGGCAACAGAGAGAGCAAACAGTATGGAATACTTACACAGAAACAGAGGCAGCGAGACAGGAGAAATGATAGGGAGGCAGGTTAATGATAGAGAGACAGAAAGATTGGGACACAGTAAGAGACACAGCATATGATGTAGTGTGACAGCATGAGAGTGACAGTGACAGTGAGAGAAATGGTGACTGAGACAGGGTGCAATGGGCTGTGACACACACAGAGAGAGATAGAGAGAGAGAGAGAGAGAGAATATGATGGATTGTGACAGAGAAGGATAGTCATAGTGGGTTGGAATGTGACAAAGTGAGAAAGAGAGACAGAGTGGGACCGATTGTGACAGAGAAGGAGAGAGAACGAGAGAGAGAGAAAGAGAGACAGAGAGATCAAGTGTGATGGAGTGTGACAGAGAGACTGTGACAGAGACAGAGACAGAGAGTGATGGAGTGTGACAGAGAGAGAATAAAAGTGAGAGACACAATATGATGGAGTACGACAGAGAGTGCAAGAGAGAGTATGTGTGTGAGAGAGAGAGTGATGGAATGTGACAGAGAGAGAGAGTAACAGTGAAAGTCAAAGAAACAAAGTGGGATGAAGTGTAACAATGAGAGAGAGAATTTCATACAGTGTGACAGCGAGAGAGGGTGAGTGACAGTGAGAGAAACAGTGAGAGTAACAGAGTGTGTAATGGAGTGTGACAGAAAGAGAGTGTGATGGAGGGTGACAGAGAGAGAGACAGACAGTATGAGATGGAGGGTGAAAGAGAAGGAGAGAGACAGAATACGATGGAGTGTGACAGAGGGGGACAGACACACAGAGATAGAGTGTGACGGAGTGTGACAGAGAGGGGTGGGTACAGCGTGTGATGGAGTGTGACAGACAGAGAGAGAGAGAATATCAGTGAGAGAAACAAAATGGGATTGATTGTAACAGTGAGAGAGAATCTGTTGGAGTGTGGCAGAGAGAGAAGGTGAGTGACAGTGAGAGAAACAGAGTGTGATGGAGTGTGAAAGAGAGTGTGTGTGACGGATTGTGACAGAGAATGAGAGAGAGACAGAGAGTGATGTAGTGTGACAGAGAGACAGAACGTGATGGAATGTGACAGAGAGAGAGTGAGAGAGAAATCGTCAGTGAGTGAAAGAATGTAAAGGCAAACATAAAAGAATAGGAGATCATGTTACAGATTGGCACTAACACATGTGCTTCTATTAACATGAAACTATTCAGATGTTGACTGAATATTTTAACAAAGAGTTTCTCACTGACCTTCTAACAAAGCCCCATGCTCTGAATAGAGGAATGGATAGATGACAGCAGGAGAGAAGGAGGAGAAAGGGAGAGAGAGATCAGCTTGGGAACATGTCTAAGGATACAATA
Source organism: Stegostoma tigrinum (assembly GCF_030684315.1). Lineage (NCBI taxonomy): Eukaryota > Metazoa > Chordata > Chondrichthyes > Orectolobiformes > Stegostomatidae > Stegostoma > Stegostoma tigrinum. The sequence goes on along the minus strand of NW_026728228.1, from coordinate 86,376 downwards.
CCTGTCAAAGAACCTCCCTGTACCATCTCCCCTCTACAATTACCACACTCTCTGTGTCCCTTTTTCTTTCCATTGCATCTCATTCTCACTATCTCTCTCTACCTCTCACACTGTCTCTCTCTCCATCTCTCTCTCTCTCTCTCTCCCTCTCCCTTATTCACTCTTTGTCTCTCTCACTGTCTCTCACACAACCTCTCTCTGTATTTTTCACCAGCTCTCCCTCACACTATCTTTCACAGTACCTCTCTCAGTCTCTTCATTTATGGCTCTCTCTCACTCTCATTAGTTCTCTATATCACTCCATTTCTCTCTTTATGCCTCTCACTGTCTCTCACACAACCTCTCTTTCTGACTGTCACTATCTCTCTCCTTCTCACGGTCTACCCCTCACTAACTCTCTCACAGTCCCAATACTGGTTGTCCCACACTATCGCTTTCTCACTGTATCATAGTCCAATTCTGTCTGATTCAATCGTTTCCTCTCTGTATTTCAGCCAGCCTGTCTATTTCACTGTTACCTCTCTTTGTCTGCAGCTCACTTTTTTCCACTCCCGTTCACACTGTGCACCTCCCTGACATATTCTTTGACTCTTACATTGTCTCTTACTTTTTAAAGCTCTTTTTATACCTGTCTTTCACTCTCTTTCTTTGTCAGTATCACATTCTCTCCCTCCCTCCCTTCCACTGTATCTCTGTTACTCTACTTCTGCACAATTTACAAACTGCCTCCCTCCCTCAATGCTGCTCTCTCGCGCTGTCTGATTGAATAGCATTTCCCAATTATAGCTGGTCTCATGAAGAGAAGATCTATGTAACCTAAATTACTCCAATTCTGGATTAACTGAGTCACAGCCAGATTAGAGGGAGTGAAAGGGTGGCGTTTGGAATTGAACACAAGCCTGGAATCTAATCGAGGGGCTCAGGAAGGGCTATATACAGAATTACAGAGTGCCAGGAGTAAGTTACAGGCTGGAGTCTGGTTGAGGGGTTCAGGGTGGGTTATAGACAAAATAACTGATACCCTGGGAGTGAGACACAGACCGGAATCTAATCGAGGGATTCAGGATGTGTTATATACAGAATAACAGATACCCCGGGAGGGAGTTACAGACTGGAATCTAATCGAGGGGTTCAGGGAGGTTATATATAGAATAACAGATACCCCGGGAGTGAGTCACAGACTTGTAACTAATCGAGGGGTTCAGGGTGGGTTATGTGCAGAATAACAGATACCTGGGAGGGAGTTACAGACTGGAACCTAATCGAGGGGTTCAAGGTGGGTTATATACAGAATAACAGATACCCCGGGAGTGAGTTCCAGGCTCGAATCTAATTGAGGGGTTCAAGGTGGGTTATGTACAGAATAACAGATACCCAGGAGGGAGTTACAGACTGGAACCTAATCTAAAAAATGGGAGAGATAGAGATACAGAGTGTGAGAGGGAGAGATAGATAGTGATGACAGACAGAGTCAGTGTGGGAGAAAGTCAGGGAGACAGGAATGCGCCTTATCTGACTGTACATATCTTTATCCGATTGTACATGATATATGCATCACTCTATATATTATAATATAGAATATATCGTGATGAAAGGTGTATGATTAATAATTATTCATTTTTGAGAGTTTATGCAAGATGAATATTGGTCGATTTTTGTGAAATGTTAAATCATTAATTAGATCAATCTTTTTGAAACTATCATTTTAAAGCCAGAACGTGTCAGAGAGAGCAGGTGACGGCAAGGATCCCTGGAGCATTAATGGAATAGTGTGGAGTTTTATGACAGGTAACAGAAACCGTTATAACAGAGTCTACATGAGCCCAAGATTTTGAAATTATGTTTGAAGGCTTTTTAAAGTCAGTTTGAAGGAGACATGACTGAGGTCAGATGAAAGTATAGCCTCTTGACGAAAGGAAGATTATTCAGCACAGTTAACAAAATGACTTACTTCAGTGAATGAATATCATTTGTGAAACTCCCAGACCAAAAATGCTTCGTTCGACCTCTGAAGATTATTAAAATACCAAGAACGTCTAATCTCTCCGTGTGTAAGTGGTCAAGGAGAAAGGTCTTAGAGCTCACAGGAGAGGAACTGAGAAGCAGCTAATCCAAAGTGAAGATCTCTCTGTATTTTGATTAAAGATTGACAGTGGCGATGTTTTGGAGTAGATGGGATTTGTTTTGTTCCGTGATTGAAATCATACAAATTCTGAAATGGCTTGGATTAGAATAGAAAAGAATAGAACATCCTGTGGCTTCGAGTCATGTAGTTCTACAGCATAGGAACAGACACTTCTGTCCAAATTGTCCATGTTGTCCAGATATTCCAAATTAATCTCATTCCTTTTGTCAACATATGGCCCAAGTCCCTCTAAGCCCTTCGTATTCATGGACCTATCCAGGTGCCTTTTAAATGTTATAACTGTACCAGCCTCCATCACTTCCTCTGGCAGCTCATTCCATACATGCACCACCCACTTGTGTGAAAAAGTTCCCCCTCAGTTCCTTTTTAAATCTTTCCACTCTCACCTTAAACCTATGCCCTCTAGTTTTGAACTCCCCTAGTCTGGGGCAGAGACCTCATCTGTTCACCCTCTCCATGCCCCTGAAGATGTTATAAACCTCTATAAAGTGACACCTCAGATCTGGCACTCCAAGGAAAATAGTCCCAGCCTGTTCAGCTTCTCCCTACAACTCAAAACCTCCGATCCTGGCAACATCGTTTCATAACCTAACCCATCGAATGCTGGTCTTATTGTGCTGCTTCTGTTCACACTCTTTTCCAAGTCCCAGGTACACTTTGTGTTCTGTTATTTTCATTTCTTTTGTTTAATAGACTTCTATTTTCTTGCTCAGCCAAATCTGCAGCTTGATGTGTTCAGGTGTTAGTGAAAGACCATCACAGTTTTTTGTCTATAACCCACCCTGAACCCCTCGACCAGACTCCATTTATAAAAAAAAAAGGTTGATCCGTCAAGCCAGGATTAATTCCAGGATTGGATTCCTCCATTCAAAATGTCAGCTGGAATCATGATAAATTAGGTGTCCTCCCAGGGTTTGAGTTCACTGAATTTGAGAGGGATGTGTGTATCATTTATAAAATTGAACATGTGCAGAATCGGGGATATGCAACGGCTACATTGCATTGAAGTATGTTGCAAATAGAATTTTCAACTGTCTAAATATTGCAAAGTGCTTTCTGAAATATAACAGTGGGTAATTTGAAATCTTTAATTGAGGCTGAAATTTTAGAAAATTGGGTGAGACAAATTGAATGCAGAATTGAAAAGCCTCATAAACAGGTTAAACTTAATGATCAAACGATAGGATGCTAAAAATGAAGATGTCACAGCTAGACTTAACTGAGATAGTGATAAAAATGGGGAAGAAAAGTCTTGACTTAGAGTGACAAAGAGAAATTAAAAGAGTTGAGGTGGAAGAAAAAGACAAAGAGAGTGAAATGAAAAGAAAAACATGGGTGGGAAGAAGAAACAAGGAAAATAGCAACGGAAAGGAACATAGAGTTATGAAAACTTGAATTTACAAGTGAGAATAAGAACCGCACATGCCAATGAAAAGGGAGATATAATTTCAACAGTCTGAACTCCGAAGAAACAAGAAAATTATTAAAAATATGTTTCAGAATGTCCGTAATAAGGAAAGAAGAAAACAGTAGAAGCTTGGAGACCACTTTGATTCAAATAAGGGACTTAATTTAACTCAGAATCTATTTGAATGGCGAAGTGCATTCAGGGTGAAGTCACGAAGCATTTTGCCTCATTTATGAATGCAGATGAATAAAGTGTCCAAAAATTGTTTGGACCTTCATGATGCAAACCATTTTTAAAGGCGCAGCGATGAGTGGGTTCACAAGTTTGTCAGAAGAATAATCTGCACTTTATGAATCTGCTAGTGTCTATGTCTAAGTGTTGCTCCTGCAATTTGTCAATTAAATTGGAGAACTACAAGAAAGAAACTTAAGTGCTTCAGATTCAAAAGTCTGTTTGTCTCCCCGCAGACGCTGTCAGACATGTTGGATTTCTTCGGTGTTCTCTACTTTTATTTCAGGTTTCCAACAACAACAGTATTTAAGGTTTACTCAAAATAATCAGACATTTGTTTAGAATTTGCAGGCGAAAATTCGTCCATTGAGATCTGTGATTCCAAACACTGAAGCTACAGGAGTATTTTCAGAGCATTAGGGAAGCGATGACTATGGAAGAACGCTGAAACATCGGTTCCGGCAAACCTCAAAATTTATTCAGGTGAGTGTCAAGCATCAAAGAACAGATTCCTGTCCACATCTATGTCAGTGGAGCTGAGGTGGAGAGATTTAGGGGGAGCATCAAGGTCCTCAGGATGACAATAACCAACACCTTGTCCTGGACTTCCCATGTGGATGTAACAGACAAGAAAGCACAACAACATCTCTTCTCCCTCAGGCAGCTCAGGAAATTTGGGATGTCCATAAGGCCCCTCACCAACTTCTTCAAATGCATCGTGGAACGCATTGCTGTCCAGCTGTGTAACGGCCTGGTATGGCAACTGCTCTGCCCAGGACTGTAACAAATTACAGAAGGTGGTGTGCACAGCCCAGACCTTCATGGAAGACATCCATCCACCCATGGATTCTATTTACATGGCTCACTACTGTGGAAAGGCTGCCAACATCATCAAAGACCCATCGCACTCCAGTAATGATCTCCTACACCCTCTTCCATCAGGCAGGAGATACAGAAGCCTGAACACACACACACACCAACAGGTTCAAGAGCAGCTTATTCCCTGCTGGCATTAACCTGATGAATGGTCTCTCAAACTTCAAAGGACATTGATCTTGTTAATGTTGATCTTGCTTCATGCACCTCCTACTCAATGTAAGCTCTGTCTGAGCACACTTTCATCTCTACATCCTTGTTTGATACTATCTCCATATGCTGCTCACAAAACTAAGCTTTTCATATGGGAATCCACAAGAAATTAGCAAGAATAGAAAATCTGCAGATGGAGTATGTACTCGCTTCAGGGGACAAACAGAACAATATCAAAATAATAAGGGAGAAAGGCTCGGACCAAAAATGATATAAAGAAATTGACAAGCTTCCATTGTCAAAAGACTGAACTACCAAAGCCAACTGTTGGAAGCATATTGGGAAAACTATTTTAGTATGTTTCCTCAAGAAGATGGTCACTGGAAACTAGAAAAACTGAATTCCAGGAATGAGGTGAGAGTGACAGCCCCTGACATCATGAATGAATTTGGTTGAGCGTAGCATCAAGGAGCCACATGAAATCTGGAATCAATGGGTGTCAGGGGGCAAAGTCTCCTGATTGAAATCATACCGGGCCCATAGGAAGATGGTCATTGTCATTGGAGGTCAATCATCTCAGCTCCAGGACATCTCTGCAGAAGTTCCTCAGGGTAGTGTCCCCGGCCCAAACATCTTCAGCTGCTTCAATGACCTTCCCTCCATCATTAGGTCAGAAGTGGGGATGTTCGCTGATGATCGGACAACGTTCAGAACCATTCATGACTCACTGTCAGAAGCTAATCACTGGTGCTAGACACAAAAGAAAACTACAGCAGATGCTGGAATCCAAGGTGGGCGAACAGGAGGCTGGAAGAACACAGCAAGCCAGGCAGAATCTGGAGGGAAGTAGAAGGCAATGTTTCAGGCTGGCTGATCTTGCTATTTGTCTTCGAGGGGAGTTAATAAAGGAGAAAATATTAATTGCAAGTGCGCATGAGGTTATAAAACAGTCTCTTGTAACAAATTAGTTTCAAGAGTGATATGGAAACCAGACATGCTGGCGAAACTCAGCAAGTCTGGCAGCATCTGTTTTAAATCTCTCTCCTCTCACCTTAAAAATGTGCCCCCGAGCCTTGAAATCCCCCATCCGAGGGAAAGGACAACTACCATTCCCCCTGACTGTACCTCACTTTATTTTATAAAATTCTATCAGGTCACCTCTCAACCTCCTACGTTCCAGTGAAATAAAAGCCCCAGCCTCTCCAGGCTTTCTTCGTAACTCAAACCTTCCATAAATGGCAACATCCTGGTAAATCTCTTCTGCACCCTCTCCAGCTTAATAATATCATTCCTTTAACTGGGCAAACAGAACTGGACACAGTATTCCAGAAGAGGCCTCACCAATGTCCTTTACAACCTCAACATTGTGTAGAACCTTGATCTTGAACCAGGAATGGCAGTCAGTATTCCTGTTTAATGATTGTGGATGCTTCCACAAGAATTCCTGAAGCAGAACCTTTATGGAAAGTCGCAGTGAAAATCGCAGCAGAAAGGTTAGTCCAATTTTTCTTCCCTCCAAGATATGTATTATCTAGAACATAGAACATAGAAAAGTACAGCACAGTACATGCCCTTCAGCCCATGATGTTGTGCTGTGGATCCAAAAATAAAATAACCTAACCTACATTCCCCTCAATTCACTGCTGTCTATGTGCATGTCCAGCAGTCTCTTAAATGTCACTAATGACTCCGCTTCCACGACTACCACTGGTAATCTATTCCATGCGCTCACAACTCTCTGGGTGAAGAATCTCCCTCTGACGTCTCCTCTATACCTTCCTCCTAACACCTGAAAGCTATGACCCCTCGTAGCAGTCAATCCTGCCCTGGGGAGAAGTCTCTGGCTTTCAACTCTATCCATGCCTCTCATTACCTTGTACACCTCGATCAGGTCACCTCTCTTCCTCCTTCTCTCCACAGAGAAAAGTCCAAGCCCAGTCAACCTCTCCTTGTAAGACAAGCCCTCCAGTCCAGGCAGCATCCTGGTAAACCTCCTTTGCACCCTCTCCAAAGCCTCCACATCTTTCCTATAATAGGGTGACCAGAACAGAACACAATATTCCAAGTGTGGTCTCACCAGGGTTTTGTAGAGCTGCAGCATAACCTCATGGCTCTCAAACTGGATACCCCTGTTAATGAAAGCCAAAACAACATATGCTTTCTTAACAACCTTATTCACCTGGGTGACAACTTTGAGGGAGCAATGCACTTGAACACCAAGATCCCGCTGTTCCTCCACACCTCCGAGAATCCTGCCTTTAATCCTATGTTCAGCATTTAAGTTTGACCTTCCAAAATGCGTCACTTCGCATTTATCCAGGTTGAACTCCATTTGCCATTTCTCAGCTCAGCTCTGCATTCTGTCAATGTCTCGCTGAAGCCTGAAATAGCCCTTGATACATCAACGGCACCTCCAACCTTTGTGTCATCAGCAAACATACTAACCCACCCCTCAACCTCCTCATCAAAGCCATTTATAAAAACTACAATGAGCAGAGGCCCAAGAACAGAGCCCTGCGGGACACCACTCAGCACTGACCTCCAGGCAGAAGACTTACCATCTACAACCACTCTCTGCCTCCTGTCAGCCAACCAATTCTGAATCCAGACAGCCAAATCACCCTGTATCCCATACCTCCTGACTTTATGAATGAGCCTGCATAAATGCCTTGCTGAAGTCCATGTACACCACATCCACTGCTCGACCCTCGTCAACCTGTCTCGTGACTTCCTCAAAGAACTCAATAAGATTTGTAAGGCATGACCTGCCCCTCACAAATCCGTGCTGACTCCCTTTAATCACGCTATGCTTTTCCAAATAGTCATAAATCCTATCCCTCAGAATTCTTTCCAAAACCTTGCTGACCACAGATGTAAGGCTGACTGGTCTGTAATTTCCAGGGATTTCCCTATTCCCTTTCTTGAAAAGAAGAACAACATTTGCCTCCCTCCAATCTTCCGCTACGACTCCCGTGGAGAGTGAGGAAACAAAGATTTTCGCCAGCGGCTTAGCAACCTCCTTTCTCACTTCCCGGAGCAAACCAGGATAAATCTTGTCTTGCCCTGGGGACTTATCAATCTTAATGTTTGCCAAAATTTCCAGCACATCAACTTCCTCAATCTTGATCTGTTCAAGCCTGTTTTCCTGCTCCTCAAAGTTCTCATTCACAACAAGGTCCCTTTCCTTAGAGAATACCAAAGCAAAAAGATTCATTTAGGGCTTCCCCTATCTGCTCAGACTCCACGCACAAGTTTCCTACGCTATCCCTGATCGGTCCTACCTTCTCCCTGATCATTCTCTTATTCCTCACGTATGAGTAAAATCTAATGAAATACAACCGGACCTAGTTTGACATTTTCAAATTGTTCAATGAAATGTTGTCTGCTTCTCACCCACAGTTTCAAGGTACATTGGAAAGATGGCATCAAACTTTAAAGATCATGATGTGAACACAAATGTTGAAGGATTGGGATGAAGGAATTCCATTGTCATAAGAGACGTTCTGAATGAGTTCGCAGGATGCAGTCCTTTTTAACTGATTTGCAGATGCGAGTTAAGGGGACCACTCTGAATAATATAATCATACAGAAGTAGAACATGGAAACATACCCTTCGATCTAAGCCATCAATGCTGACCAGATATCCTAAGTTAATCTTGTCCCATTTGCCAGCATTTGGCCCATGTCCCTCTAAACCCTTCCTCTTCACATACCCATCAAGTTGCCTTTTAAATATTGTAATTGTACCAGCCTCCACCACTACCTCTGGCAGCTCATTCCAGACACACATCACCCACTGCATGAAAAAGATGCCTCTCAGGTCTCTTCTAAATCTTTCCACTCTCACCTTAAACCCATGCACTCTAGTTTTGAAATCCCCCCGACCATCGAAAAAGACCTTGACTATTTACCATATCCATCCCCCTCATGATTTTATAAGCCTCTGTAAGGTCAATAATTAGCCTCCGATGCTCAAGAGAAAATAGCCCCAGCCTACTGAACCATACCATATAGGTCAAACCCTCCAACCCTGGTGACATCCTGGTAAATCTTTTCTGAACCTTTTCGAGTTTCTCTATACCCTTCCCCGAGGAGGGAGACAAGAATTGCATGCAATATTCCAATAGTGGCCTAACCAGTGTTCTGTATAACTGCAACATGACCTCCCAACTCCGATACCCAATGCACTGAACAATAAATGCAAGCATACCAAACACCTTCTTCACTATTCTCTCTACATGTGACTCCATTTTCAAGGAGCCATGAGCCTGCACCACAAGGTCTCTTTGCTCAACAATACACCCCAAGACCTTACCATTAAGTGTATAAATCCTGCCTGATTTACCTTTCCAAAATACAGCTCCTCACATTTATCCAAATTGAATTCCTCTGCCAGGCCTCAGTCCATCTGATCAAGATCCTCTTTTAATCTGAGGTAACCTTCTTCGCTGTCAACTACCTCTCCCATTTTGGTGCCATTTGCACACTTACGAACCATACCTCCTATATTTATATCCAAATTATTTCTAGTAATGTCAAAAAGCAATGGACCCAGCACCAATCCTCATGGCATACCACTGGTCACAGGCCTCCAGGCTGAAAAGCACCCCTCCCCAGCACCCTCTGTCTTCGACTTTCGAGCAGTTCTGTATCCAAATGGCTAGTTCTCCCTGTAGTCCATGTGATCTAACCTTGCCAAACTTATACTTTTTTTAAAATCTGATAACGCTCAGAGGTTTTGATTATGTTTTAGTTTCAGAGAGAAATGAATCAAAATAAATTAGAGAAGTGTGAATGAGAGATACATGGTGATAGAAGTATCCAGACAGTGAGAGATGGATGAATACAATGATGAGAGAGAGTGATGCAATGTGAGAGTGAGATAGAGAGAGAGATAGAGCGACAAAGCGAGAGTTGGAGTCAGAGGCAGAACAGTAACAGTGCTGAGACAAAGAATGTGATGCTGTACCGAGAGAGAGAGAAAGAGGGAAAGAGCGAAACAGGAAGACAGAGCGAAAGACAAAGAGAGAGGGAGAGAGAGAGACAAAGAAAAAGAGAGAGAGGCAGTGTGAGAAATGGCAAGACACAATCCGAGTGACAGACGGTGTAAGTGCAGGAGAGAAAATGAGAGGGGCAAAGATTGAACAAGACTGAGAGAAGGTGGGAGAGACAACAACAAATAAGGAAGATTGAATGTGAGAGAGAGAGACACACAGAAGGAGAAGTGCACAGAGACAATCAGAGAGAGAGAGAGACAAAAAATGGTGAAGGGTTGAACCGTACAAGAAATTGGTGAAGTGCCATTTTGACTGAGTTTGATGCAGCGTTTCTCTCCGCGAGGACCAGTGAGATTATTTGAGCTGTCGTTCCATTCTCACTTCATTCCCAATGCACCACAGCCCAATGGCATCTCACACGTCCTTTTCTCCCACTCGCGGTGGATGGCAATTCTCATCACTGCCGGGATATCCCTGGGACTGGGGCCGACTTTGAAGCTTTCTCGAGATATCCCTCTCTGTGTACATAGCCAGAACGCATCCACAAACCTGCCACACAGAGATGGTATTAGTTCACTGCACATAATTATAAATGTCACTGTTTCAGCACCAAGCCAGCTTACCCTTCCTCAGCCACATACCTCCGTACGACCCTTTCCCTAAGTCACTGCCCCTGGTGCCCACTGCAGCCCTGCACTTGTTCTTGTTCAATGTGGGGCTGCACTAGGCTGGCAAATGGCCCAAAATGTTCATTTTTATTTCGGGGCAGCAACACCAAATAGAAAACAAGTGTAATTCCTTCTCAGGATATGAATGGGTTTCTTGCCTTTGTAACACCAACAGATTTACAGTCAGACAGCACAGAAACAAACCGTTTAGTCCACCAAGTCCATGCTAACCACATTCCCAAAGAAACTAATCCCACCCACCTGGACTTGACCCATATCCCTTCAATTTGTCCTATTCACGAACCTATCTAAATATCTTTTAAATGTTCGAACCTTACCCTCATCCATCACTTCCTCTGGCAGTTCATTCCACCTATGGGCCATCCTGTGTGTAAAAAAGTTGCCACCACTGTCCTTTCTCCCCTCACATTAAAAATATTGCCCTTTAGTTTTGAACTCCCCCATCTGAGGGAAAAGACTTTTGTCATTCACCTCGTTGATGTCCCTCATGATTTTATAAACGTCACTGTGGTCACCCCTTCAACTTCCAGTCAATTCTTATATCTCGGCCCCTCCAATCCCGGCAACACCCTGAACACTCTCCAGCTTCATAATATCCTTCCGATAACTGGGTGACAAATGAGGGATCACTGCACCCAGGACTGATCGACAGCAGCTGGGAATCAATGGATGGTTGGTATCACCCAACACTACAGCATCCTATCACTCAGAAGGGGATCAATGCCCTGTCCTTCCTCCTCGGAATGCTGCTGCCACTCTCCCAGTACTTCGGCTTCCATCACCTACCACCCACCCCAACCCTGCTCTGTCTGAACTGTAAGGATAACCCCACAGCCCAACCTCCAAACTGATCCCCCATCATATTCCTGATGGAGGAATAGACTGCATCGTAACCAAGCTCGCCTTAGCCAGGGAACGAGTGTGGTTTTTGTCACCCAGCCACAGCCCTTAGAGGGTAACCCTTATCTCCCAGTCACCATCCTCAAAGGCAGCAAGAACATGAGAGGATGTGGTCACCATGGAGCTCCAGGGGTCACTGACCCAGTCCCTGAAGATGTGCCACCAACGGTCCCAGATAGTTGCACGTGGATGGAGTGGAGCCCTCTTCATTGATGAACTCAGCCCATGTTGTACAATGTCCCTCTCAGTGTGTTCAGTCTGCCTCAGGGTGGAGAACCAGCTTTTTTGCTGATACCAACAGCCCATAAGACTCAAGAGCAGAACGAGGCCATTCAGCCCATCAAGTCTGCTCTGCCATTCAATCACAACTGATAATGTTTCTCAAACACCTCCCAGACAATTCATAACCTCTGACCTCCTTGCCAATCAAATATCTGTCCATCTCTGTCATAAACACTTGGCCTCCACACCCTTCTGCGGCAATGAGTTCCACACATGAACTACCCTCTGGCTGAAGAAATTCCCATTTTTCTCAGTTCTAAAGGGACATCCCTTCACTCTCAGTCTGTGCCCCCAGGTCCTAGTCTCTCCTACTTGTGAAAACAACTTCTCCATATCTATTCTATCCAGGCCTCTCGGCATTCTGTGAGTCTCAATGAGGTTGACTCCCTTCACACTTCCAAATTCTTGAAGTGCCTTTGTATTTTGTGGCCTGCAGGTTCTGAATTTAAAGCCCCCTGTGATTTTGTTGCTGCTTCATAGAGAAGACAAGGATTAATCCGCAGCAACTGCAGCCTTGGGGAAGAATACTTTTGACCAGGAATTGCGTCCCACATAGCAATGCGCTACATTTATTTCCCATGCAGGACTCTATGGTTACAGATGTCTTCAGCCTGGCTTTTGAAAATGCCTGATGAATGCCAAAGACAACCGACACCATCAAAGATCCCTCCCACCCCAGTTATAATCTCTTCCAACTATTCCAATGGACAGAAGATATAAAAGCTTCAACACGCGGACCACCAGGTTCAAGAACAGCTTCTTCTCTGCTGATGTTAGACTTCCAAAGGGACCTCTCATATTTCAAATCTCATGGTGATCTTGCTTTCTGCATTGCAGCCATAACTTTGTATTCCTCACCTTGTTCTATAACCTGACGTGTGGAGGCATCTGCAGGGAAAACAAAACTTTTCAGTGTACTCAGGTACATGTGACAATCATAAATCAAATCAAACCAAACCTCACTCCCAGGCAGGACCTGTGAGTGGAAACGTCCTTGATTAAAGTTGGCAGGAAATACAGCTTAGGGTTGGAACAGTGAGTCTCTGGTCTTTGATCGGCCACCCAGCACCACATCTCCTCAAAATCTCCACATCCCTCCTTTACCAGATACTCTCCTGCCAGCCCATTATGACTAATTCCTGTTCCCGCACACTATTGGTGCACCAAGGCTCTGGTCCTGAGCCCCATCCCTACAGTTCAGTGCTGTCCACCATCACAGAGCCATCCTGGACACTCAGCCTAGACTGAAAACTGACTGATCTCAATGCAGCTCCCCTGCCCCCCACCCCGGGTACCTCACCATGAACCCTCTGGCTGCTTGCATTAGACTTTCCCAGACTGAGAGAAGTGCATTCCCAGGACAGTGTCAGTGAGGTATTGACCATTTCTGAGCCCCTGGGTGAGCACCCCACCCCTCCCTAATGCACTGACACAGAGTGAGATGCCCACTTTATTTTCACTGAGGATTGTGGCAAGCTGCCTGGCTTTGAAGCCTGTGCCAAGCATCAAGGCAGGACCAAGCCACTCTGAGGTTCTACCCTGCAGTCAAGGCAAGGAAAGGAATACTGTGAGATATCAGAGTCGGCACAAAGAGAATGACCACTAGGAGAAGCAAGCGAGCTGCCCTGAGATGCACCTGGTCCACTCTGTGAGCTGGCGCCCACCCCTGTGTGCTAAAAGTCCTGGCAGCTATATTCCAATGAGAGGTGCCAACCAAGTGTATGGATGCAGTTCAGAGCCAATACTGGAGGACATGCCACCATTAGCTGCCCATGGAGTGTGCCCAGACATTGGCACAAATGTCTAGAGTAGGAATCAGCAAATGAGATAGCACCCCTACAGTGTGGAAGCAGACCATTCATCCAATTGAGTCGAACCTCCAAAGAGCATCCCACCCTCCCTACCAGGCCACTGTAATTCTGCATATCCCCTGCCCAATTCACCTTAACCAGCACATCCCTGGGCACTATGGGACAATTTAGCATGGCTAATCCACCCTAAACTGCACATCCCTGGGCACTATGGGACAATTTAGAATGACCAATCCACACCAACCTGCACAGCCCTGGGCCCTGTGGGGCAATTTAGCTTGGCAAACACAATGCCTGTGGAAGGAAACCCCTGCAGACACAATGAAAAATGTGCAAAACCCTCACAGACAGTTGCCCGAGGGTGGAATCAAACTCAAGTCCCTGGTGCTGTGAGGCAGTCATGTTAACCAGTGAGCCACTGTGCGGGTCATACTGCCTCAGTCTGGTTTTAACCCAGCAGATCGTGAATGGGAAAATGCACTTCAATTAAGTGAGGCAGTCATGAGATGTTCGCTTGCGAGAAGCTCAATTCAATGCCCAGAACACGTGTCCCACACTCTGGCTCCAGGCACAATACACAAGGCTCTCACACCGGGCTGCAGGCAGATATGTCATTCTCGCTCTGATCTTACTGACCTCAATCACTGTCCTCAATCGAATGGTTTCCTGTACCACGATGACATGACCTGATTTCTCTTCCATTTCATAACACCCACTTTTGTGGATACAGACATCAAACCTTGCCTGACAATTGCAAAGTTTGATGATCCTCTATTCCTACTTGTTGGATGCTATCCCTGACAATATACTTGCACTTCCAATAGTGTCCTCTGGGTATCCCTACCCAGAAGCTGAGACTGCCTCCTGGAATTAAGTGTAGCACTTGCATCCTCAGCCTCCATCTCAGAGACTCAGTTTACGAGCACTGACTGCATATGTGTTTTCTGAAGATATATTGGCATTCAAGAGCTCACACACTCTGCAGCTGTAACATATCACCTAGCCTGAATGATCTAGGCCTAATAAGTCAGCCTTCCTGCTCCTCTGCTGCTGCTTGGCCTACTGTGTTCATTCAGCTCTGCACCTTGTTATCCCAGATTCTCCTGTCTCAGAAAGCTCTCCTTGTTGCGTGTAAACCTTCCCAGCATAGGAAAAGCATAGGGTTAGATTCATTTAAAAAAAGTCACACAGACGTCCATTAATGCAGCCACCTCATAAATACAGTCACATGCACTGATCAATACACTCACACAATAATGATTACAGTTTCACACATGCACAGCTGTGCACTCATTCACACATCAGCGCACATACAAACAGTCTACCTCTCATTAAAACTGTTTCATTCCTACATACTGACAGGCACTCATAAATGCAGTCTCACACTCTAAATACAGTCACACATGCCCATTAATGCAATCACACATACAGTTACTAATATGACAGCACATATTTAGTCTTGCTGATTAAAACTGTGACAAACACTCATAATACGCCACATCATTAATTCTATAATACAGTCGCACACAATCATTAGTGCACTCACAGATGCTCATTCAGTCACACAGGAATGAGTGCGGTTCCACACAACAATAAATGCAATTGCACACATTCATTAATACAGTCAAATGCACACATGCTCATTAATACAGTCTAACATTCATAAATACAGTTGCACACATTCATACAGTTGCTTATGCTTGCAATTAGTCATACTAATAAATACTGTCGCTCATTAGAGTCACACAACTTCATTAATGCAGAACATATGACATTAGTACAGCAGTACACACACAAATACAGTGTCATACTCAAATACAGCCACTCACACACAATTACATCTCATAAATACATTCACACGGGTCATAACTGGTCTCAGACTTATAATTACAGTCTTTCATACCCATTACAATCAAACACATTCATACATAGTCACACATACATTAATACAGCTGCCACTCATTGGTAAACAGCCAAACATACACAAACACAGTCACATACACATTAATATGTTTGCATACACTTATTTATACAGTCACACGCACTCGCAGATACAGGCCTCACATTTACGTTGTCTACATGGATTTTAGTAAGGCACTTGACAAGGTGCTGCTTTACTGACCATGTAGATATGGGAAGATAGTTTATGAATAAAGTATAGCATTGAAATTATGAAAGAATTGGAAAGGTCATGGCAGACTGGTCAACAAAGTAAAAGTCTCTGGGATACAGGATAACGTGTCAAATTGGATCCAAAGTTGGCTCAGTAACAGGAAGGAACAAGTTGCCCTTGTGAATGGAGTGCTGCTTCAAGTGATGTTCCACGGGGCTTGCTGTTGGGACCCCTGCTGTTTGTTTTATACATTAACAATTTGGACTTGAACACAGGAAACACAATTGGGAAATTTGCAGTTGATGCAGAAACTGGTAATTTAGTGGATCGTGTTGAGGATATCTGTCAGCTCTGAAATGGATTGGTGGGTAGGACAGGAAAGTGTCAGATGGATTTCAACTCTGAGAAGTGTGAGGTAATGCATTTCAGGAGGTTAATCAGTAAAAGGGAATACACATTAAATGGGAATACACAGAAAGGTAGATGAAGTGAGAGATTTTGGTGTACAAATGCCCAGGTCCCGAGAGGTAGCAGTACGGGTAGATAAAGCTGTAAAGAATTGGAATGCTGTCCTTCATTGGCAGAGGTATAAAATACAAAAACCGGAATATATGATAAAATTGTATAAGACACTTGTGAGGCCACACTGGAGTGTTGTGTGTAACTTCCCTTGGCAGAGAGTTCAATAGCCAAAGGTTATTGATTCAAGCGAACTGGCAGAAGGATTAGCGGGAACGTGAGGAAAAACAATTTTATGCAGGTGCCTGGAATTTGCTCCCTGTGTTGTTGGTGCAGGCAGAGACACTAAACTCTTTTTGGAACTACCTGGACTGCACTTGAAGTGCTATACACTGCAGGCCTATGGGCTGTGTGCAGGAGGATGGGATTAGGAAGGACATCTGGATGTCTTTGGGTCAGCATGGACAAGAAGGGCCAAATAGCCCCCTTCTCTACCATAACACTTCAATGGTTCTATGCTGTAAATATCTTTCGAGTCATTCAGCACGACAAGAAAATTCAACACTGCAAAAACAAATGATATGTTGGTGTCTGATTTCATGGGGACTTCACTGATGAAATGGGGAAACCTTGATTTCTGACTGCATGTGCCTCCATTTTAACTCCTGATGTGACACCATTATTCTAAAAGGGAAGAAACTTTTTTTGAGGAGAACAGATGATGAGAAGTTGTTTCCCCTTGTTAGAGTGTGTCAGACCAGACGGCTTAATCTCAGAAGAAGGGGTTGTACATTTTAGACAAAGATGGGGAGGAATTTCTTCTTTGAGAGTCTAGTGAACCTGTGGAATTCTCTATCACAGACAGATATAGAGGTTGGGTCATGAAAAACATTCAGGGCTGAGATAGATTTTTAATCAGTAAGGGATTCAAGGTTTATGGGAAAAGGCAGGAAAGTGAAGTGGAGAATTATCAGGTCATTGAATGGTGGAGCAGACTTGTTGGGCTGAATAGCCCACTTCTAACTCTATACTTTATGGTCACCGAGGCAGCCAGTCATTTCAGGATGTTAACAGCCAGAGGCATCACACAACAAACAAGACACTTTCTGATCCAACACAATCACACAGGCACTCTCTCACAAATACAGACTAACACACAAAGACAAACAGAAAAACCGGCACGCTCAAGTACAGTCGCTCAAACACAATATACACCATCACACGATACACAATAATACAGCCACACTCAGATGTAAATATAGTCTCACAAATACAGTCATACAGACACACTCGTAACAAGTCTCACAGTCAAACACAACTAAGCACCCTCATAAATGCAGTCATGTGCATCGTCAACAGTCACATGTACATATGTACAGTCTCACATCAACAGAGGTGAACACGCACACTCGTAAATACAGACATGTTCGTGCTGATGAATGCTATCACGGTTGTTCATACATACAGTTGCAAAGGCACACTCATATACAAATGTAATCACATACACAGTCATAAATACACTCACTCAAACACACATACACACACACAGACAAATACATGTATGGGCTGGGGGGAGGGGGTGCGACAGCAGGGCTGGGGGAGATAATGTTTTGTAGACTTCAATCAAATCACCTCCCAACCTCCTAAATGTTCCTGAAAACTGGCTGAATTTATGTGAACTCTTTTCATAACTGAATGCCTGAAGTACAGCTATCATTCTTGTAAATCAATGCTGTACTCCCTCCATGGTCAATATATCCTTCCAAAGGTATGGTGCTCACTGCTGCTCACTGCACTTCAAGTGGGGTCTAACCAGGGTTTTGTGTAACTGCAGCATAATGTCTACATTCTTGTACTCCAGTCCTCTAGTGAGTGAAGCTTCAACCTGTTTAGCTCATGAGACAATCTCTCCACACTTGAGATCATCCAAGTGATACTTATCTGAACTGCCTCCAATGAAATGATGTCTTTATTCAAATGAAGAGACCAAAACTGCTCACATTCCTCCAGAAGTGGCCTCACCAGCACCTTGTGCAGTTTTAGTAAGATTTCCCTCTTCTTGCACTCCAACCCCCTTGAACGAAGAGCCAATACTCCATGACACTTGCTGATTATTTGCCGCACACTGTGCGCTAACTTTTTGTGTTTTCTGCACAAGTTCCCCCAAGACCAAAAGCTTCCTGCTGCTTGTCTCCATTTAAATAATATTCTGTTTTTTGCTCTTCCTTACACAGTGAGCATTTTCCAATATTCAACCCCATTTACCATTATTTGTGCACTCACTTAACTTCTCAATATCTATCTGCAAACCATCTGTATCCCTCTCGCAATTTGCCTTTCCACGTTTTTGTGTGTGGTCCTCAAATTTGGCTCCAGTACGTTCACTTCCTCATTACTGTGAAAGGCCTCAAGTGGAAACTTTGGTAAGTTTTATGTAGGATATGCCATGCATGGCCATTAGTTTAGCTCATTTGGCTGGATAGCTGGCTTGCAATACAAAGCAATGCTAATAGCAGAGGGTCAAATGTCACAACAGCTCATGTGATCTTGAAGGACTCTCCTTCTTAATCTCTCCCTTTGCCGGAAGAGTGGTGGCCCTCAGGTTAAACCAGCACAAGTTATCTCTCTCTAATGAGAGATCAAGACGATGATAACTTTGCCGTGTCTGAATTGAGTTGACTTTAATGTGCATTTTTTTCATTAACTGTTGCACACGTTTGCAACAAAAAAAATCACTGATTTACATAAATTATTTAATTTTATTCAGTAACAATTCTGTACCATCATACTCTATAAACAACAGTGTTCTGACACGGGTCACTGCCAGAATTTATATACCCAAATAGTTTTTGAAAAGGTTTGAAAACATTGCAATCCTCATGTCCCTGTGGAGATTTCCAGAGAGTATAGATAACAGGCTTCAATAACTCACAGTTTAATTCAGTCAGATTGTTCATCGAGGCAGAGTATTGCAGTCAGAAAATGCACGGAATTATTCTCAGCGCCAACAAAATATATTACATGGTCCTGGCTGTCATTGGTGTTCCAGGTAAGTGAGTTACCACTGAAACTCGAAGCATGCTGCCCTTGGATTTACTTTGGGACTGGCTCTGCCGACAGATTTTATGCAGATATTGGATCACTTTTATCATTTTATTTCGAAAGCATGTAAGGGTCTGAATAAACTCTGGAGTTTTGATTTACTGCCTCAGATCCAAGTGACACTCTGATTGTAGTTTGCTTGATGTGTTTAGTGCAATGATGCAGATTCTAGAAGCAGTGATGCTTTGATACAGGCATTGGTGGTATTAATCACTGCATTGACAGCACAGAAAGCTCTCGTTTCCTTCTCCAAAAGAAAAAGTATTTTCTGATCAGAAACAAAAATTGCTGGAGAAACTCGGCAGGTTTTGGCAGTGCCTGTGGAGAGAAAGTGGAGTTAATGTTCTGAGCCTGTTGACCCCTCTCCAGAACAGAATCTGTTGGAACAAAGCTGCTTTTATTCTCACTTGCTTCATTGTCCCACTTCATCCTGATCTCCAGTCCCCATTTCCCACCAGAATAGGACACCCAGATAACAAAGAGGTCCAGCTGCACTTTGTCCAATTCAATGGCTGGGGAGAAGGGGGTGTCCCTGCTCATGACATGGTTCCTTGCTCCCACACGAGATTGAGCTCAGTTTCAATATCTCAGTTTGGATGGTTTTAAACTACTTGCCCATCTCTCCCTCTCAGTCTGGCGTGTCTTCCATGCCCTGAGCCTCTCTTTTGTTGGTCTCCAATGCTATTGAACCGGCCTCCTCAACAAGGATCAGGAACGTAATGGGCACGTTGTTTCACCTGGCATTGACACGTGGTGGAGGAGACAGGGTTTCCTGCTACAGTTGGAGATTTCACAATGATACGTGACTGACGGGGTCCCCCATGACCCTGGGATCCCTATGGCTTTCCTCGTCAAATTGACAGTGACCTAGAGCAATGTTCTCACCACACACTGTCTTTTCCTGATTAAACCATCCAAATTTCCACTGACCCATCTTCTAGCACTTTCTCCACATTCTCCTTTCAGTAAAATCATTCACAATTCCACAGAACCATGAGCTTCTCCTCTTTAACTATCACCCCCCACCCCGCCCCACCCCAGGCTCTATCAATGTTTTCAACCAGTTCATTCCTGATGTGAACCACAACCTGACAGCTTCTCTCTCAACAGGTGTGACCTGAATATCTGTGTATTTTCATTTATTTACATGGACATTTTATTCATCATAATCCCTGTTCTCTGACTATTTTCTTTTATTACCAAAGATTTACAACAAAATAACTGGAGGTGTCAGAAACAAAAATGGAATTTGCTGGAAGAGCTCAGTAGTTCTGACAACATCTGTGGGGAGTAATCAGAGTTAACATTTCAGGTCCAGTGACCCTTCCTCAGAACTGATGGTAACTAGGAAAATGTTGGTTTTTATGAAAAGGATAGGGTGCGGGGTGGAGGTAAGGAATAAACAAGCAATGGGGATAAAACCCAAAGTGGACTGTTGGACAGACAAAAAAGTGGATAAAGATCTCGCCAGAAGGGAAAATTACAGTAATTGGGGACTGTTAGTGGCTTATAATGGGGTCGGTGTAATAGCAGACAGTGTGATAACAAGGCCTGATGTGTGGGAATTAGGGTTAGTACATGGAAGAGCTCAAGCCTGAATATTGTTGCACACAATATTGGGTCCAGAAGGATGGAAAGTTCCTAAGTGGAAAATCAGATGCTATTCCTCCAGCTAATACTGAGCTTCACTCGAGCACCGCAAGAACCCTGAGACAGAGATATTGGCCAGTGACCAGGGTGTGTTGAAGTGGCAGGCAACTGGAGGGTCAGGGACGTTTTGCAGACATAATGTACATGTTGTGCAAAGCAGTCACCCAGTCTGCACTTTGTTTCCCCAATGCACAGGAGACCACATTGTGAGCAGCGAATGTAGTAGATTAGATTACTGGAAGCTGTGTTTGGGCCTTTGGATACTGGGGAGGGAGGAGATAAATGGGCAGGTGTGATATCTTCTGTGGCTGCGAGGGATGGTGCTATGGGTCTGTTGGGGAATCGAGCTGGTGTTGGGAGTAATGGAGGAGTGGACCAGGGTGTTCCAGATGGAATGGTCCTGGTGAAAGGTTTACAAGGGAAGTGAGTGAGATATATGCCTGGTGATGTCCCCCCCTTATTCAGAGACAATGCTCAATCATCATTGATTCCCCCACCTGGGGAAACATTCTCTTCACATGTTTAAATTTTGCTCACAAGCTGATCCCTCCATTTTGGGGTTCAATCTACCTTTCTGGCACCATGTTCCATTCGTATGTTCTTTATCTGTAAGTAGCTACTAAGTCCATGTTCCAGGTGTCTGGTGGGAAATGGGGTGGCATGGTGGAATCTGGAATAGAATTCTGGTCTATGTACTGTCCAAACTTAAGTGTGTCTTACCACTTCATACGATTAAACCAGAACGGCATCCAATCTTCAAAGTTATGGGACCTTCGCTTTTCATGACTCCAAAGTGGGCAAGGTATGGAAGTAAAAGAAAATCATTCCCATTTGACCAGAATGATAAGAAATGAGTTACATTTTCATGGGTGCTGGGTTCAGTTCCCTTCAGCTTCCTGCCTTCCCACAACAGGCTGGTAAATGTCACAACAGCTAAGGCAGAGAGGTTAAAGATGGACATTCTCTATAAAACTTGTTAAGACATCAAACAACATCCAGGAGGTGAACTGCGACTCATCTCTTAAACTCTTTGTTTGCTAAATCTTGAAATTGACAAGTCTGAGATGAACTGAGATCATATTTGTGATGCTTAACCATTTATTGGAATTCAAACAGCATGTCCTTTTGGTACCAGAATGCAGATAAGATTACAGAGACGCA
Organism: Stegostoma tigrinum; assembly: GCF_030684315.1. Taxonomy (NCBI): domain Eukaryota; kingdom Metazoa; phylum Chordata; class Chondrichthyes; order Orectolobiformes; family Stegostomatidae; genus Stegostoma; species Stegostoma tigrinum. The sequence goes on along the minus strand of NW_026728228.1, from coordinate 64,398 downwards.
GGCAGTGTGTTTGCTTCACTCTATTTTGTCTATTTTCTTCTCTCTCCACTACAGTTAATTTACTGGCAATCATAATCCTGTCTTGTGGAAAGTGTGGCCTGTCTTCATGCACAACTTGCTACCTGGTGGCCATGGCAGCATCAGATCTGATGGTTCTCATCTCTGAGGTTGTACTGAGGCAGATCAATGCTTATTATTTTCCATTATCTTTCTTGGATATCACTCCTGTGTGCAGCATCATCTATGTCTCATCAACAGCAGCCACCTCCTGCTCTGTTTGGTTCACAGTCACTTTCAGCTTTGATCGATTTGTCACTATTTGCTGCCAGAAACTGAAAACTAAATATTGCACGAAGAGAAATGCAGTTGTAGTCCTATCAACAACCTGCACTGTAATGTGTTTAATGCATGTTCCTTTCTACTTTAGATATCAACCTTATACAATACTTTACAACTTACCATGGTTCTGTATTTCAAAGCCGAGCTATTACAGTGATCCAAGCTGGGTGGGATTTAAATGGTTCATTACAGTTTTTCATCCATTGCTGCCATTCATTCTAATTCTGCTGCTCAACGCTCTGACAGTCAGACATATTATAGTGGCCAGTCGAGTCCGTAAGGGACTGAGGGGTCAACGCAAGGGAGAGAATCGCAGTGATCCAGAGATGGCGAGCAGAAGGATGTCTATAATTTTACTCTTTACCATTTCTGGCAGCTTTATAATTTTGTGGTCGATATATGTGATAAATTTCATTTGCAAGATTATTCCTGGAATTTATCCCATCGATGAAAATCATTCTTTACATGTATTTGAACAAGTTGGAGTTATGTTGGTGAATTTCAGTTGCTGCACAAATGCATTTATTTATGGCGTGACGCAGTCCAAATTTAGATACCAGATAAAGAAAGCAATAAATTGTTCTTTTACATAAATCAGTATCATCATTAACAAATACAACAACGATGTTTTCAAATCATGGATAATGTATTAATATATTAACTCAACATTTGAAAATGTCTCCAGTAACTGGTTTGAGGGGTGGGTGAATGAGATGCTGCTGGGGAGGGTGTGTTTTTTGGGGTGCAGGTAGCGTTGTAACGGATGAAGTAATTGTGATTCTGAAATAACAGAGGCCAGTCTCCCTTCGCCATGTCTCCCTTTATTTGTGCGCATTTCACGCGGCTAACCAACAAATCTGCTCCACCCTGAACAATACGGGCAATAATATTAAATATTCTAACCCTTCTGTGTTTCCTAACAGTAAGACATGTCGTGTACTATAGCACTGAAGTAATTCATGCTGGTATTTCGGGGGATGGGTGGTGTCTCGTTACAGGATGATGAGAGGATAATAGAGGACCCAATGGGACATTTCTCGAAATAAAATTAGTTTCTTTCATTCATTGTGTCTGCTGATTCCTCCTCCGGGCCGACTGACTGAGCGGCTCTGCCTCGCCTCAGAGCCGTGCCCCGAGTCACATCTTGCCTCCCAGCTTCCTCATTGTCAGTTCTACCAAAATGGGAGCGGCCACATTGGGTGACGTCACCGCACAGGCTCATGCGTCACTCAGGTCACTGTGAGACTGTCAGAGATAACAGAATGAACAGGGGACAGGAGCAAATTGTCTCATTGACATTTAATGGTGTTACCATCACTGTATCCTCCCACTATCAACATCCTGGGAGTTACCATTGAGCAGAAGCTCAACTGGATTCACTGCATAAACACAGCAGCGACAAGAGCAGCCCAGAAACTGGGAATACTGTGGGCAGTAACTCACCTCCTGACCCCACAAAGACTGTCCACCATCTACAAGGCACAAGTCAGGAGTGGGATGGAATACTCCCCACTTGCCTGAATGAATACAGCCCCAACAACACTCATGAGGCTTGACACCATCCAGGACAAAGCATCCTGCTTGATTTGCATCACATCGACAAGCATTCACTCCCTCCACCACCGACGCTCAGTAGCTGCAATGTGTACGATCTACAGGATGTATGGCAGAAATTCACCAACGATCCTCAGACAGCACCTTCCAAACCGACAACCACTTCCATCCAGAAGGACAAGGGCATCAGATACACGGGGAGACCACCCCCTGCAAGTTCCCATCCGATCCACTCACCACCCTGGCTTGGAAATATATCACCATTCCTTCATTGTTGCTGGGCCAAAATCCTGCGATTCCCTCCCTATTAGCAGTGTGGGTCAACCTACAGCAGGAGGACTGCAGTTGTTCAAAACGGCAGCTCACCACCACCTTCTCAAGGGCAACTAGGGATGGGCAAGAAATGCTGGCCAGCCAGCAATGCCCACATCCCACAATTGAATTTAAAAAAAAAACAAATCCATGTAATCTCTGGATGTCTGTCTTTGAAATGGATTGATATTAAAAAAAGTAAACTTGCTGACTTTACTGGTTCATTTCAGTCCCACTCCCACCTTGTGTTGGTCTGTGTGAAAATCCTGTTGTCCCTTGTGGGATAAATGTGTGTTCCTGGCTACAGAAACTGTGCTCCCCTGTTTAAATAAATGTGTGTATTTTAGATAGTTCGAAGCTGCAGCTTTGTCTTTGTGTGGTTTACAAGTCTGGAACCAGTTTGTGAGCATGTGCGTGTTGTGTGGGGAAGAGAAGGGAGGGACAGGGACAATCTGGACTGAACTATTGAGCTCAGAGACAGTAAGATCTGCCAATGCTTGTTTCAATGATAACATAGTGTGGAGCTGGAGGAATGCATCAGGCCAGGCAGCATCAGAGGAGCAAGAAAACTGACGTTTCAGGATGGGCCTGCTGTGTTCCTCCAGCTCCACACTGAACTATTGAGCTGTTGCTATCCATCACACCTCCTCTTTCCCTCACTCTACACTTGCAAAATCACAAAGAATCCTATTTAATTTGCTCCAAACCTGGGGAGGGGTGCTCCAGGTAGGGAGAGCTGGAAGCTGACTGGATGACCACGAATTTGGGAAGGGAGAGGGGTTTGTGTGACGACCTGGGAGTCTGTGTGTGTGTGTTTTACCCCTTTCCCTGAAGCATTACCAGGCTGATACAAACCCCAGGAGCAGGGTCTGTCCCTCATGGGAGAGAGGGAATGTGACAAACTGTCGAGAGAGAGATCTGGGACCAATTGTCAGAGATAATGGGAACTGCAGATGCTGGAGAATTCAAAATAACAAAGTGTGAAGGTGGATGAACACAGCATCTCAGGAGCTCAAAAGCTCACGTTTCGGGCCTAGACCCTTCATCAGAGAGGGGGATGGGGAGAGGGTTCTGAAATAAGTAGGGAGAGAGGGGGAGGCGGACCAAAGATGGATTGAGGAGAAGATAGGTGGAGAGGAGAGAATAGGTGGGAATTTAGGGAGGGGATAGGTCAGTCCGGGGAGGACGGACAGGTCAAGGAGGCGGGATGAGGTTATAGGTGGGAAATGGAGGTGGGAGGAGGGGATAGATGAGAGGAAGAATAGGTTAGGGAGGCGGGGATGAGCTGGGCTGGTTTTGGGATGCAGTTGGGGAAGGGGAAATTTTGAAGCTTGTGAAGTCCACATTGATACCATTGGGCTGCAGGGTTCCCAAGCGGAATATGAGTTGCTGTTCCTGTAACCTTCGGGTGGCATCATTGTGGCATTGCAGGAGGCCCAGGATGGTCATGTCGTCTGAGGAATGGGAGGGGGAGTTAAAATGATTCGTGACTGGGAGGTGCAGTTGTTTGTTGTGAACTGAGCGGAGGTGTTCTGCAAAGCGGTCCCCAAGCCTCTGCTTGGTATCCCCAATTTAGAGGTAGCCACAACGGGTACAGTGGTCCTCCCTCACCCCCAACCCAGGCCCCAAGATGACTTTCCATATCAAGCAGATGTTCACCTGCACATCTGCTAATGTGGTATACTGTATCCACTGTACCCGTTAGATTAGTATCGGTGCACTTGTCATCTCTGTAGTTACTTCCTTCGATATCCTAAGACTCATCCCCACAGGTGCATGAGTTCCCGAATTGTTCTGTCTCGTGTTAATTATTGTTTTCATTTTCTCTCCTTCTCTGGTCCCTCTATAGTTTAGTAAGTTTGGAACTCTGTGCAATGTCACCTTTTAGGTTTGGTGCCATATATTGCGCTCCATTCTCCCGCTGACAGATAACTCAATTAAAAGGAACAAAAACAGAAATTACTCGAAAAGGTCAGCAGCTCTGGAAGCATCTGTGAAGAAGAAAATCAGAGTTAACGCTTCAGGTCCAGAGACCAGAAAGTCTCTTTGAGTCACTGGACCCAAAATGTTAACTCTGATTTATCCTTCACAGATGCTGCCAGCTGAACTTGTCCAGCAACTTCTGTTTTTGTTGCTGATTTACAGCATCTGCAGTTCATTCATTTTTTCTCAAGTTAAAAGGATATGTGTCCTCTGCACTCATCCACCTGACATCACTGCACAATCAATTGGACTCAATCCCAGAACATTCCCAAAGTAAGGATACTGATCCAGTATCAGGTTCTTCAGGTTTATTCTGCAGTTAATAGCATTTAAGTCTCAGTGTTTAAAACTGAAAACAAATTGAAATTGTGGGTATATTTTTCCAAAAGCCCAATCATCATTTGTCCCACTGATGTTTTTCCAATCTCTGGGACCCTGTTCACCATGCTGAAATCCTAGAATTCGACCCCCCAAAGAATGTTTCATTTTCTGGAGCAGTCTCCCAAGATTTGAAACAATTGCTCAATTCAGACATTTTCCAGATATCTTCGGAGATGTTTCTGTTTCCACTCTTCATGGTCTCTGCTTCTTGTCAGCAGTTCATGTTTTACCAGCTTCTGATCACGAACAGCAGAAATAACTGTTAGCTCAGTGTATCAATGAAGCAATTGAAAAACATTAAGTTTGTCTTAAATAGGACAGCATTTACGCTCAGCATTTCAGTTTGTTCCTGCAGTGTTTCCTTGTATTCCTGTTAGACGTCTTAAAATGGAACAGGCAAAAAAATGTGCTCTTCAATATTGTTTATGAATTAAGCAAGTAACTTATAAATATGACATTTTAATCCAGTGACATTCCAGGAAGATTGAACTCATATTCCCAAAAGAGGTGATTGTGGGATATTAACAAGAATTGTATGCAAAATTTGGTTGAGGAATTTGGTATAAATTTTATTCAGTGATGATGCAAAATGATGCACATGTAATTAAGCTTCAGTACTACATCAATTCAACTAATTCTATTTCATTTTCGATAAGAGATGTTTCGCCTTTTCATATCATCTGAATACTTTTGCTGTCCAAAGCAATATCTGTGAGTCTGTATGTGTATGTCTGTGTGTGTTTGTGATATGTGTGTGTCTCTGCATGTCTCCATGTGTGTGTCTCTCTGTGTGCATGTGTATAGGCGTCTGTGTGGATGGGTACACCTTTGTTTTTCAGTGTCTGCATGCATTAGAGTATGTCTCTGCTTCTGAGCGTTTCTGCCTCTGTATATTTCTGTCTTTGTATCGAGAGTGACAATTTATGTATGTCTGTAAGTATTTGTGTGAACTCATCTATATTAGTATACATATGCAGATATATATAAATATAAAACTGTGAATTTTTTTGGGGTTCAGTTTATCTGCATACATCTTTATGTCTATCTCTGTGTGTCTGTGTCTGGTTTTGTCAAGGTAGTAGTCTGTATCTGTATTTGAGTGAATCTTTGCGTCTGTGCTCTATGCAATGGGGCCTTAATTGTTTTGGTGATGAAGAATTGAAATGGTGTCAAACTCCTCTCTCTCTCTCTCTCTGCCTGTCCCTCTTATGCTTAAGACGATAATGTCCATGGTCATGTTAATACATGCCGCTATGTGCCTGTCTGTGTGTGTTTGTGCATGCGTGTGTGAGCATCCTGACTCTGCCTGCAATGGGAGTAACTTTGTACTGAAGGAAGTTTGAATGAATTATTTAAAATGTGGTGGATCAAAGGCTCAAAGTGATGCAAGTTTAAAGAGACCTCCCTGGGCCAGTGCACAAGCAGCAGATTTGCTTTGGGCATGACATCAAAGTGTCCAAATCTCTCACATTGTACATTTGTTTCATTCTTCAAAGAATACCTTTGGAGACACAGATCCATTTTGCACCATCCCTTGCGATGTCGTCCCTGAGATATGAGGAGAAGGATGTGAACATGCCCAGTGCCCATCCACCGTTGATTAATTTCTCGCTTAAAATTTGAGAGAGTGCATCAGAAAACATTGTAAGCTGCAGAAAGTGCAATAAAATTCACCTCATGGAATGGTTTCCTTGGAGCTGCCTGAATACAACTGCAGTGGAACCTCTCTGTTTAATACATTTAATGTCAGGAATACTGCTCAAAGACAAATCATTTCCACGTTACAGAGTGAGCACAGCATTTCTCCACATGAGCATGTTCCACAGTGAGGATCCTCAGTCCAAATGCAAACCTCTCCACACTGGGTTTGTGTGTGTGTGTGTGTGTGTGTGTGTGTGTGTGTGTGTGTGTGTGTGTGTGTGTGTGTGTGTGTGTGTGTGTGTGTGTGTGTGTGTTGATGGTTCTGTCAATTTGGATTGTGCTGGAAGCTGCTGCCCTTCCTTGTTCCTTGTCTTATTGAATCCTTGAGGGTTTTCACCCTCTACCACCACATGCCCATTTCTTTTTCATGTACTGAGCAGCAACACTCTTTTGAAATTGGGATTAAACTTGTTATTGTAGTTAGTTGCAGACTATTGGCCAAGGCAATGGTTCCTTCAAACTGAGCTGGGCGGTTGCTCAGCAGGTGCCGAGTACGTACGGCGGGTTGGGAAAAGAAAGGAGGCCAATCGTTAGGAAACAAATGGGTGAATGCACTGCAACAGAGTAAGGATGGTGCCTGCAGTGTACATTAATGATCTGGACATGGAGGAGGTTTGATCAGTGAGGTGGAAAATGAGATGAACTTGCTTGCGTGGGATGTAGCAAGAAGGAAAGCCTTAGATGAGGCAGGGCTACAATCGAAATTGTGAGCTGATATATTTGGGATGGCAATCGAGGTGACGGAGCATAGGATGAATAGTAGGAGCTGATGAAGTTCAGAGAGTTAGAGCGAACCTGCTGTGCATTTCCACAGGTCCGTGATAGCAACAAAGCTGGTGAACAAGGAAGTTAAAAAGGCAGAAGGGATACTTGCCCATACTCGTTGAGGTATTTATTACAAGAGCAGGGTTAGGCCACAGCTGGAGTACAGCTACAGAATCCTACAGCATGGGAAAAGAACCTTTTGTGTGGAGCAGATGTTGCAGTTTGGGCATTGGTGTGCTCTTCCTGCCAGATGTGGGAGATCAGTGAGAACTCTCATGGCCCTGACGACTATGTCTGCTGGAAGTGTCACCGATTGCAGCTCCTCACAGACCATATTGCAGTTGGAGTGACACTTGGACACAACAAGGAGCTTACAGGGGTCAGAGAGTGTAATAGACACTAGTTAGAGGCAAGTGGTTACGCTCTGGGTTCAGTCAGGTAGATGGGTGACTGCCAGGAGAGGCAGGCAGGTGGTGCAGAGTCTTTTGTGTCTGTTCCCCCGTCTAACAGGAACACCCTTTTGGATGCTATTGGGGGAATAACGTCTCAGGGAAGTGTTATAGCAGCAGCCAGGCTTGTGACGCCACAAATGGTTCTGCTGTACAGCACCGCTGACCTAGATCCAAGCAAGCGATAGTGCTCACTGACGCATTGGTTTGGGACATAGACAGGTATTTCTGTGGCTGCATTGAGAATGGTGTGCTGCCTCCCTCCTGACACGGTCAAGGACACATCTGAGCGGTTGCACAAAGTTCTTAAGGCGGAGGGTGAGCAGCGAGAGGTTGTGGTGCATGTTGGTACCAATGACATCAGCAGAAAGAGGGATAAGGTCCTGCAGAGATAACACAGGGAATTAGGAAAGAGGCAGAAAAGCTGGACCTCGAGGCTAGTAATCTCTGGGTTACTGCCAGTGCCACAAGCTAGTGAGGCAAGGAATAGAAAGATAGGACAGACGAATGCCTGGCTACGGGGCTGGTGCAGGGGGCACGGTTTCAGGTTCTTGAAATTGGGACCCCATCGGGGGCAGAGGTGACTTGTACAAGTGGGATAGGTTTCATATAAATTAGAGGGGAACCAACATCCTCACAGGGAGATTCAGTGGTGCTACTCAGGATGGTTTAAATTGGAGTGGCGGGGTGCTGGGAATCAGAGCGGCATGTCAGTGGAGGGATTGAAGGTAGGTTGATATTAGGACCAACAAGTCAAAAAGAAAGGACACAGGAACAGGTAAATGGACACAATGGTATTAATCAGCTGAAGTGTGTTTATTTCCATGCATGGAGTATTAAAGGTGAGGCAGATGAGTTCAGAGCCTGATCAGTACAAGGGACGATGATGTTGTGGCTGTTACAGACACCTGGTTGAGAGAGAGAGACAGGACTGGCTGCTCAAAGTTCCAAGGTTTCATTGTTTTAGACAAGATAGAGACAAAAGTAAAAATGAAGGAGAGTTGCATCACTAATCAGGGAGAATGTTACATCTGCACTCGGGGAGGACATACTGGAGGGCTCATCCAGTGAGGCAATATGGGTAAACCTCAAAAATAAGATGGGTGTAGTCACAATGATAGGATTTATACTATAGGCCCTCCAACAGCCACCGAGACATTGAGGAACAGAGAAGCAGGCCGATTATGGAAAGATGTAATAAAAACAGAGTTGTACCAGGGACTTTAACTTCCCCGATATTGACTGGGACTCCTTTACAGCAAGAGGCAGAATTTGTTTCAGTGGGACAGCATTTTGGAAACAGTGATCACAATTCCTTACGATTTAAGATATCTAATATCAAGGAGAAATCAGGAGTTTGTAACAAGGTATTACATTGAGAGATGACAAATTACATCAGTATTATACAGGAGCTAGAGAGAGTTAATTGGAAGGAACAAATCTACATTTGACATGTGGGAACTGTTTAAAGACTTGCTGATGAGACTTCAGGACCGATATCTTCCAGTAAGGAGAAAGGACAGACATGGAAAGGTTCGGGTCCCTTGGATAATGAGGCAGGTTATGAATTCAGTCAAATGGATAAAGAAGGACATGTATGGTAGTGGAAGCTAAAACCTGGCAGGGCCGGTGAGGAATATAAAGGAAGAGGAAAGAAGTCAAGCAGGGAATTGGGAAAACAAGAAGTGAGTATGAAATGATCTTGGCAAGTGGGGTTAAATTGAATCCCAAGGCATTTTATATATACATTAAAAACAAAAGGATAAAGCGAGAGAATAAAGCATTTTTTCCTTGGAGGCACAGGACGTGGGTGAGATCCAAAAATGGGTACTTGGGGTCTGTATTTACCCAGGAGAAGGATAATGGTGGGATGAGTGCAGACAATGCTAATATGCCACAGAATTTTGAAATCAACAAAGAAATAAATTTGACAGGGCATGTCCATAAAGTTCCAAAGACTTTTTCACGATTATACAGAAGCAGTGGTTTGCTTTCTCAATGTAAAAGTGCCCCACTCTCAGCGTGGAAAGTACAGACAGGATCTGTTTGCTCACATGAGCTGCTTCATTCACCCTGACAGACTCTGAGCCTTTCTGTGGGTTGGTTGCAGTTCCCAGTGGCGGCCAGTAGTGGTCACTAACCTGTGGGACGGTGACGTTCCCGGATTATTCCCCTTGTGTTGGACAGTGTGAGGGAGAAATAATAAGGGTGGGGGACCGGCAGCTGTTACGTTTCCAGGGCTGGGGAAGGGGACTGAGAGCCGGTACAGATGACCATATGGACAGTGACTGGTTAATCCAGGAGAGTCAAAATACATTCATTAAGAATACCGTCCAGTTTAAATAAAGACTCTCAGGGAAGAGTGGGGGGAGGGGTGAAATATAGAATAAAATCGGTAACGGTCGCCAGCCCCTCTTACCGCAAGATGACTCATTGGGGGGTTTGGGATCCAGACCCAAGCAGAATCTCTCCCTCCTCCCGACCCCGGCCAATAACCTTCAGGAATGAGACTTTACCGACACAGACCGCTCTCCCTCCGACACTTCCCTTTCGGGGTGGGACCGCCGCCATTTTAGCTTCAGACCCCGCCCCCCGCGCGACAGATGGCGGTTAACGGCCGCCTCGTGCCCTACGTGACCGTTAGCGGGATAAGGCAATGTCTCTGGGAATGCATCAGCTCAGAGGTTCAAACAAGGAGTCAGTCAGCTGCCCGAAGGGACAGACCAACTCACACAGAAAAGTGCATCGATCAATGCAACACGTGGAGAAGGTGTTCGACACCATCTTTGCTTTTATTGGCATTCCTGGTATGGCATTGTTGGACTTGTTTTAATCCGCTGCTGATCTGCTTTCTGGTTTTAGCTTTTGAGCAATAACGTCTCCAAGCTCACTGACTGGTCAGCCTTATCCAGACACTGGAACAGTGACAGCAATTCTCTGAGCAACATTCTCGGTACAATCCTCCACTGACAGAGACTCCCAATATTGCTGCTGCTGCAGCATTTTCTGATCTCAGTGTTCTGTCATCTGTTCTAGTTTCTTCTGCTTTGAAGGTATGAGGAGAAATCAGGAGTCGTAGTTCTGAATGAGGGTCATTGGACCCGACATATTAACTCTACTTTCTCTTCCACAGATGCTGCCAGTCCCACTGAGCAACATCTGTTTTTGTTTTCAAATAAGACGCGTTTTCCCAAAAAATTTGGATGTTAAGGGGCGATTTGAGTGAAATGTGATAAGACATTAACTGAAAAAGATAAACGATTTCCATTGGTTGGGGATTCTAGAACAAGGGATCATAATCTGAGAAAGAGAGCCAAAGCAGTCAGGAGAGTTGTCAGCTCGCACTTCTACAAATTTCTCCTATGCATCTGTTGGTCTGTTAAATGAGTGAGTTTTTTTTTGTTTAGCAAAGGAATTGAAGGATATTAGACCTGTTTTGATTTGTAAAGCCTTATCTAACTTCCATTCCTTCTGGACATTCTCTCGTCTTCACAATCTTTAGTCAGGAGATTCAAATATTAACAGATCACCATCCTGATCCCTGCACATCAAGACATTTACCACATACCGATGTATAGATTTTTAGTGTAAATATCACAGCAGTCCTAACATTCACACATTGTCACTATGGGAGCCTGGCATGCTCTGTTGTGCTACACTTGTGTAAGACACATAGATTCGTCTAGTTTGAAATCTGACACAGGTTCTAATGATTTGTTTCCTGGTCCTGTTGTGGCTGCGATCAGGATTTGGTCCAATGCCAGGAGTTGGGAATGACATGACCCAAGGAGAAGGGGCGAATTTGTTTTATGGCTAGTCCAATCATCAGTCCTATGACTGAGTTGTGATTGAGTTTTCTAATGGTGATCTGCCCTGGGCAGATTTGGAGCTGAGAACCGTGAGAAATGGGTGGCACGGTTGCTCAGTGGTTCGCACTGCAGCCTCAAAGCACCAGGGACCCAGGTTCGATTCCAGCCTCGGATAACTGTCTGTGCGGAGTTTTCGCATTCTCCCCCTGTCTGCGTGGGTTTCCTCCTGCAGTCCAAAGATGTGCAGGCTTGGTGGATCGGCCATGCTAAATTGCCCATGGTGTTCAGGGGTGTGTGGGTTGTAGCGGGATGGGTGTGGGTGGGATGCTCCAAGGGGCGGTGTGAACTTGTTGGGCTGAAGGGCCTGTCCCCACAATGTAGGGAATCTAATCTAATCTAATCTAATCGATTACACTCATTGGCCTTGCAACCAAGTAAAATTACAGACGTCCTTCTTCTCTTGTTGGGGGGCCATGAGCTCAGTCTCTGTCCAAATTCCATAATCTCTGGAGTGACTGGACTGGAGTAAAAACTGAGGTGGGTGTAAAAGCCTGAATTCAAACTCATTCATTCCCTAACACTTCCCTCACACCGTGCATCGATTTTTGGTGGTAAAACCTTATTGTTGCTTTTAGGAACAGGTAGGGGCAGTTTCTGTCAATAATTCACCATGACTTTTTTCATTTGTCTTGCACAGTTAATTTTCTGGCAATTGTTATCCTTTCCCGGGGAAAGTGCAGTGTTTCTCATTGCACTACTCGTTAGCTGGTGGTTCTGGCCGTTGCCGATCTGCTGGTCATTATCACTGAACTTATACAGTGGAGTTTTCCTTACTATTATTACTCATGGTCTTCCCTGCACATCACTCCTGTGTGAAGCGTTAGCTCAGTTGTTCAGTGGAGGAGGAGCCCCAGAGCAGGAGTGAGTGGTTGGCTGGGTAACGCGAATCTTTCACCCAATAAATTTAGGAAGTAAATCATACCGAAGGCACTCCACGTGTAGTGTCTTCCACCTCCTCTAACCTAATAATAAATACTAAGTGTGGTTAGAGATAATGGGAACTGCAGATGCTGGAGAATCCAAGATAACAAAGTGTGAAACTGGATGAACACAGCAGGTCAAGCACATCTCGGGAGAACAAATGCTGTTGTTTCGGACCTAGACCCTTCATCAGAGAGGGTCAGAGAAGCTTTATAAAGTCTCAGAAGCACCTCACTGCTTCTCTGATGAAGGGTCTCAGTCCGAAACGTCAGCTTTTGTGCTCCTGAGATGCTGCTTGACCGGCTGTGTTCATCCAGCTTCACACTTTGTTAACTAAGCATGTTAAGCAGGTAAGCTATTTGCATTTTTTTCTTATCTCTTTGCTATCTGTCAGGGAGGTCACTGAGACACCTAATCCTATGGGAGCAGTTTGGAAGGCAAAGCTGGAGTCCGTTTGAGTATATAACTTACTGGTGCAGAGGACACCTAAAGAGACAACACTGCAAAACCACAAAAAACTAATTAATTTTAAATAATTAACTCAGTAGAGATGGTAGGCCAGGTGATGAGTTGTAGCTGTTTTATGTGGGAGCCAGCTGATCCCATTGAGAACGGCAGTGACCATAAGACCATAAGACATAGTAGTGGAAGTAAGGCCATTCGGCTCATCAAGTCCACTTCGCCATTTAAATCATGGCTGATGGGCATTTCAACTCCACTTCCCTGCACTCTCCCCGTAGCCCTTGATTCCTTGTGAAATCAAGACTTTTTTGAACTCTGCCTTGAAGGTGTCTAACGTCCTGGCCTCCACTGCACTCCGTGACAATGAATTCCACGAGCCCACCACTCTCTGGCTGAAGAAATGTCGTCTCATTTCCGTTTTAAATTTACCCCCTCTAATTTTAAGTCTGTGCCCACGTGTCCTAGTCTCCCTGCCTAACGGAAACAACTTCCCAGCATCCATCCCTTCTAAGCCAGACATTAACTTGTAAGTTTCTATTAGATGTCCCCTCAACCTTCTAAACTCTAATGAGTACAATCCCAGGATCCTTAGCCATTCATCATACATTAAACCTATCATTCCAGGGATCATCCGTGTGAATCTCCGCTGGACACGCTCCAGGGCTAGTATGCCCTTCCTGAGGTGTGGGGCCCGAAATTGGACACAGTATTCTAAATGGGGCCTAACTAGAGCTTTATAAAGTCTCAGAAGCACATCGCTGCTTTTATATTCCAACCCTGTTGAGATAAACGACAACATTACATTTGCTTTCTTAATCACAGACTTTACCTGCAAGTTAACTTTTAGAGAATCCTGGACCAACACTCCTCCGATCCCTTTGTACTTCTGTTTTACGAATTCTCTCCCCATTTAGAAAATAGTCCATGCCTGTATTCTTTCTTCCTCACATTTGCTCACATTGAATTTCATCAGCCATTTCCTGGACCACTCTCCTAAACTGTCTAAATTATTCTGCAGCTTTCCCACCTCCTCAGTACTACCTGCCTGTCCACCTATCTTCGTATCATCAGCAAACTTCACCAGAATGCTCCCGGTCCCTTCATCTAGATCATTAATATATAAGGTGAACAGCTGCGACCCCAGCACTGAACCCTGCGGGACACCACTCGTCACCGGTTGCCATTCCGAAAACGAGCCTCTTATGCCTACTCTCTGCCTTCTGTCAGACAGACAATCCTCAATCCAGGCCAGTAGCTCACCTTGAACACCGTGGGCCGTCACCTTGCTCAGCAGCCTCCTGTGAGGCACCGTATCAAAGGCCTTTTTGAAGTCTAGGTAGATAACATCTACTGGGTTTCCCTGGTCCAACATACTTGTTACCTCTTCAAAGAATTCTAACAGGTTTGTCAGGCACAACCTCCCCTTGCTAAATCTATGCTGACTTGTTCTAATCTGACCCTGCACTTCCAGGAATTTAGAAATCTCATCCGTGACAATGGATTCGAGAATTTTTACCAACTACTGAGGTTAGGGTAATTGGCCTATAATTTTCCATCTTTTGCCTTGATCCTTTCTTAAACGAGGGGGTTACAACAGCAATTTTTCAATCATCTGCGACTTTCCCTGACTCAAGTGTCTTTTGAAGGATCACAACCAAAGCCTCTGCTAATTCCTCAAACACCTCCCTCAAAACTCTAGGATGTAGCCCATCGGGACCAGGAGAGTTATCAATTTTTAGACCTTTTAGCTTTTCTAGCACTTTCTCTGTTGTAATGCCTGCCATACTCAACTCTGCCCCCGGCTCTCCCTAATTGTTGGCATACTGCTCATGTCTTCCACTGTGAAAACTGATGCAAAGTACTTATTAAGTTCTTTAGCTATTTCCTTATCTCCCATCACGAGCCTTCCAGCATCAATTTGGAGCAGGCTAATGTCTACTTTTGCCTCTCGTTTGTTTCTTATGTATTGAAAGAAGCTTTTACTATCATTTCTAATATTACTAGCTAGCCTACCTTCATATTTGATCCTCTTCTTCCTTATTTCTCTCTTTGTTATCCTCTGTTTGTTTTTGTAGCCTTCCCAATTTTCTGATTTCCCAGTGCTCTTGGCCACTTTATAGGCTGTCTCTTTTTCTTTGATATATTTCCTGTCTTCCTTTGTCAGCCATGGCTGTCTATTCCCACCCCGGATAATCTTTCTTTTCTTTGGGATCAACCTCTGTACTGTGACCTCAATTACACCCAGAAACTCCTGCCATTGTTGCTATACTGTCTTCCCTGCTAGGCTCTGCTTCCAGTCGATTTTTGCCAATTCCTCTCTCATGCCCCTGTAATTACCTTTATTTAACTGTAACAGCATTACATCCGATTTTCTCTTTCAAACTGCAGACTGAATTCCACCATACTATGATCGCTCCCTTGTAAGTGTTCCCTTACTTTAAGGTCTTTTATAAAGCCTGGCTCATTACATAGCACTAAGTCCAGAATAGCCTGCTCCCTTGTGGACTCCATCTGAGCTGTTCCAAAAAGCCATCCTGCAAACATTCCATGAATTCTCTTTCTTTGGATCCACTGGCAACATTATTCACCCAGTCCACCTGCCTATTGAAGTCCCCCATGATCACCATGACCTTGCCTTTCTGATATGCCCTATCTATTTCCCGGTGCATCTTCCACCCCTGGTCCTGATCACTGTTAGGAGGTCTGTACATAACTCCCATTATAGTTTTTTTGCCTTTGTGGTTCCTCAACTCCACCCACACAGACTCGACATCCTCTGACCCTATGTCATTCAGTGCCGTAGACTTAATTTCATTCTTAGACCACATCTGCAGCAAGTTTTGGCTACTTCAGGAGCTCCGGCTCAAAAGTGATGAGCTGGAATCCAAACTCCAAACACTGCAGCACACCCAGCAGGGGGAGAGGCACCTGGTTGCTGTGTTCCAGGAAGCAGTCGCACCTAGTCGATGAACAATTTGAGCGGTGGGCAGGGAGAGCAGTATGTGATTGCGAGTGAGGCAGGGAGAGGGGCCCTGCAGACAGGAACACAGGAGCTGCAGCCTTGACATTGTCCCACAGGTATGAGGAACTTGATCTCGGCATGGATGTGGAACAGGGCTGCATGAAGCATGAGTCAACTCACAACAGCACCATGTTTCAGGAGGCAATTCAAGAGTGGGGAGCTACAGGACATATTTTGTTGTAGAGGATTCCGTCATCAGGGGAATAAACTGTGAGTAGGATATAGAGTCCCACAAGGTGTGTTGCCTGCCCTGACTGGCTTGAGAGGATACCAGAGAGGGAGGGGGAGGATCCAGTTGTTGTGGTCAACATTGATACCAACAACTTAGGCAGGACTAGGAAAAAAGGATTACTTGATTCAGGATTACCAAAAGTTTGGAACAAAATTAAAAACAGATCTTCAAGGGTCATAATCTCTGGATTGCTGCCCGAGCCACCTGCAAACTGGCATAGGGAGGCGAGGATCAGGGAAGTAAACATGTGGCTAAAAAAGTGGTGTGGGAAAGAGTGTTTCTTTTTCATGGGGCACTGGCATCAGTTCTAGGACAGGAAGGATCTATACAGCTGGGATGGACTCCACCTGTCCAGTGTTCTGGCAAAAAGGGTAAATAGGGTGGTCAATAGAACTTTAAACTAGTAAGTAGGGTGAAAGGGAGGTATGTGCAGGGAGTATAATAATTAATGAAAGGCAAAGCAGCAGGTTAGCAGGTGAGGAGGAAGCTTCAACTCCATTGAAAATTAGGAAAAATGTCAAAGGGAATGAGAACTCAGGAGCTGTTAGTAATGGAAGTGACAGAACTCAAAAAGAAGGTGAAAAAATGGCAGAAGTGCTCCTTATCTGAATGCCCGGAGCGTTTGAAACAAGGTGGATGAGTTGACAGTGAAAATCATGGCAAATGGGTATGAATTAGTGGCCATTACAGAGACATGGCTGCAGGATGGTCATGAATGGGAGTTAAATATCCAGGGATATCAAACTGTTCGGAAGGACAAACAAGAAGGCAAGGGAGGTGATGTCGCTCTAATTTTTAAGGATGATGTCAAGGCAGTAGTGAGAGATTATACAGGTTGTACCGAACAAAAGGTTGAATCCATTTGGGTGGAATGTAGGAATAGCAGGGAGAAGAAGTCACTGATAGGCATGTTCTATAGGCCACTAAATAATGTCATTGTGGTGGGACAGGCAATGATCATAGAAATAGCTAATGCATGTAAAAATGGTACAGCAATTATCATGGGGGAGTTTAATCTATGTATTGATTGGTCAAACCAGGTCGGTCATGGCAGCCTTGAGGAGGGATTCACAGAATGCAGCGGCGATAATTTCCTTGAACAATATGTAATACAATCTACGAGGGAGCAAGCTATCCTAGATCTTGTCCTGTGAAATGAGATAAGAATGATTAATGATCTCACCGTTAATGATCCTTTTGGAAGGAGCAATCTCAGTATGGTCAAATTTAAAATACAGATGGAGCATGAGAAGGTTAAATCCAGTACCAATATCTTGTGCATAAACAAAGGTGACTGTGATAGGATGAGGGAGGAGTTAGCTAAGTTAAAATGGGAGCAAAAACCTTATGGTGGGTGAATTGAAGAACAGTGGAGGGCTTTCAAAATGATTTTTCACAGTGTTCAGCGGAACTATATTCCAGTGATAAGGACGAATTGTTGGAAAAGAAATAGTGAGCCATGGATGTCTAAGGAAATCAAGGAAAGTATCAGATTAAAAAAAAATACAAAAAAGCAAAAATTAGTGAGAAACGAGGAGATTGGGGAATCTTTAAACTCCAACGGAAAGACACAAAAATGTTATAATGACAAGTAAGATAGATTATGAGAGTAAACTTGCTCAAAATATAAAAACAGGCAGCAAAAGTGTCTCTAAATATATAAATTGTAAAAGTGTGGTGAAGATAAACATTGGTCCTTTAGAGAATGAGAAGGCCATTTTTATAACTGGGAATGAGAAAGTAACTGAGGCATTAAACAGTTATTTTGTGTCAATCTTCACAGTGGAACACACAAATAACATGCCGAAAACTGATGGCAAGAAGTTTAGAGCAGGTGGGGACTTGAAAATATCATTATCACTGAGGAGCCAGTGTTGCGCATGCGAATGGGGCTAAACGTAGACAAGTCTCCTGGCCCTGATGAAATGCATTCCCGGGTGCTAAAAGAGGTGATGGGGGAAATAGCAAATGCACTAGTACGTATTTACCAAAATTCACTGGACTCTTGGGTGATTCCCACAGATTAGAAAACAGTAAACGTGATGACACTGTTTTAAAAAGGAAGGAGACAAAAAATGCAGGCAACTACAGGTCAGTTAGCATAACTTCGGTAGTGGGGAATATTCTTGAATTTGTCATTAAGGAAGAAATAACGAGACATCTGGATATAAATTCTCCCATTGGGAACACCCAGCATGGTTCATGAAGGGTAGGTCATGTTTAATTTGGTGGAATTCTTTGAGGACATTACTTGCATGGTTGACAATGGGGAACCTGTGGATGTGTTATATCTGGATTTCCAGAAGGCATTTGACAAGGTGCCACATCAAAGACTGCTACATAAGGTAAAGTTGCACAATATTGCAGGTAATGTATTGGCATGGATAGAGTATTGGTTGACTAGTGGAAAACAAAATTAGGGGTAAATGAGTGTTCTTCTGGTTGGCAGTCAGTGACTAGTGGTGCGCCTTAGGGATCAGTGTTGGGACCGCAATTATTTACAATTTACGTAGATGATTTGGAGCTGGGGACTAAGTGTGATATGTCAGAATTTGCAGATGACACTAAGATGAGTGGGAGAGCAAAGTGTGCAGAAAACTTTGAGAGTCTACAGAGGGATTTAGATAATCTAAGTGGGTGGGCAAAGGTCTGGCAGATGGAGTACAATGTTGATAAGGGTGAAGTCATCCATTTTGGTAGGAATAACAGCAAAATGGACTATGTTTTAAATGGTAAAAAAAATTGCGGCACACTGCGGTGCAGAGGGACTTCGGTGTCCATGTGCATGAATCGCTAAAAGGAGGATTGCAGGTGCAACAGATAAGTAAAAAGGCAAATGGAATTTTGTCTGTCATTGCTCAAGGGACAGAGTTTAAAAACAGAGAGCTATGCTGTGAGGCCACACCTGGAGTACTGTGTGCAGTTTTGGTTTCCTTACTTGAGAAGGGATATACTAGCATTGGAGGGGGTGCCGAGGAGATTCACTCATTTGTATCCAGAGTTGTGAAGGTTGGATTATAAGGAGAGACTGAGTAGGCTGGAAGAATAAAGGGATATCTTACAGAAACATAAGATTATGAAGGGAATAGAGAAGGTGGAGGCAGGGAAGATGTTTCCACTAGCAGGTGAAACTGGGACTAGGGGTCCGTAGCCTCAAAATAAATGAAAGCAGATGCAGGACTGAGGTCAGGAGGAACTTCTTCACCCAATGGGTTGTGAATCTGTGGAATTCTCTGCCCAGTGAAGCAGTTGAAGCTACCTCGCTGAATGTGTTTAAGGCAAGGCGAGATAAATTTTTGAATAGTAAAGCAATTCAGGGTTATGGTGTGCAGGCAGGTAAGTGGAGCCGAGTCTCAAAAAGATCAGTCATGATCTTATTGAATGGCGGGGCAGGCTCGAGTGGCCGGATGGCCTACTCCTGCTCCGAATTCTTATGTTCTTCTGTTACTGGGTCCACATATCATGCAGCCAAGGACAGCCCTGTCTGGTTCACCGTCACTGTCTCATTTAACTGATTTGTGACCATTTGCTGTCAGAAGCTGAGAACAGAACATTGCACTGAAAAATTGCGAGTTGGTTCCAGCAACAATCTGCACTGAGTTCTGTTTTCTATTTTCAGTATGACCCTCTGAGGATAATCAACAACAACAATAATAGTAATAATCATCATCATCATCATCATCATCATCATCTAACTCTTTCCAATGCCACTTCCC
The DNA here is from genome assembly GCF_030684315.1 of Stegostoma tigrinum. Classification (NCBI taxonomy): domain Eukaryota; kingdom Metazoa; phylum Chordata; class Chondrichthyes; order Orectolobiformes; family Stegostomatidae; genus Stegostoma; species Stegostoma tigrinum. The sequence goes on along the minus strand of NW_026728228.1, from coordinate 44,692 downwards.
CATTGACCGGGGCAGCAGAGCAATCTGGCAGAAAGAGAGTGAAAATGCAGGGAGAGAAAGAGAGAAGGACCAACAGACAGAGAGAAGGAGAGACAGACAGGAGGAGGATGACAGACAGACAGACAGGCGGAGGGAGGGAGAGAAGAACAGAGATGGAGGGAAGGAGAGAACGAGAGTAGGGAAGACAGAAAGATACAGAGTAAAAAGGCAGGGAGAGAAACAGAATGTCAAAATGGTGCAGAGAGAAAGAGGAGATAGAGGGAGATAAAGAGAAAGAGAGAATGCCAGACAGACAGCAATCCCAGGGAGAGATATTGGACAGAGAGAGATTTCCAACAATAGAGTGCAAGAGCTGAGAGAGTGGGGTGTTGCAGTGATGCAGACATTCTAGTTTGTCGTCAAGGACTGCAAGATCCCAAAGGCCTGAGGGAAAGATGCAGAGAGAGATCAACAAGGATTTTGGTTTTCGAAAGACTGAATGATTAAGCATTCCTGAAAATAAAAATGGCAAGGCGACAAAGTGGCAGAGAGTTGTGGGAAAGGAATCTAGAGGGGAACGTGAACAGAGGGGAGATGTGAAGGATAGGGATTGAAGGAAAGATGTGGGAGAGACAGCAGAGAACACGGAGGTGAGGTGGGAGCTATAGTGACAGATGGGGTCAGTGAACTCTGTGGGCTCAGTGTCTACATAAATTCCCTCCAACTTTTCTGCCCCTTTGACTCCACCGAACAGCCCCGCCCCCACAGCCTAGAGCTCACCCTCTGTGGTAAAACTCTCAAAGATGGCCTGAACCCCACAATTTGTTGCCAGTGTGTGTGTGTGTGTGTGTGTGTAGGGGTGTGTGTGTGTGTGTAGGGGTGTGTGGTTGTGGTTGTGTCTATGTGCGTGGTTGTGTTTGAATGTGGGTGTGTGCACGAGTGTGCACATATGTTTTTTCCCCCTTTATTCATTCTTGGGAGGAGGGCATTGCTGGATAGGCAGCATTTAATGCTCACCCCTAATTACCCAGGGGGCAGTGCTGAGTCAACCACATTGCTTTGGCTCTGCAGTCGTCTGTAGGCCAGACCAGGTAAGGATGGCAGTTTCCTTCACTAAAGGCCGTTAGCGAACCAGATAGACTTTTCCAAACAATCAACAGTGGAGTCATGGTCATCATTCGACACTTAATTCCAGATATTTATGAATTCAGATACCACTATCTGCCATGGTGGGATTCGAACCCAGGTCGCCAGTACATTATCTGGGTCTCTGGATTAACAGTACAGCCACTAGGCCATCAGTGCGTGTGTGGGTGTGTCTCCAGCTTAATTCGCTCTGTCTCTGCATTGGCTGAGTTTCAGCTCATAAATCAAATGTTGAATCAGCCATGATCCTGTTCAATGGCAGAGCAGGCTCAAGGGGCTGAGTGACCTCCTCCTGAATTTCTTTCAGATGGCTTACATTCTTAACACTCTCTTCCAGCTCTAGGCCCAAAGCATAGACGTTGTGGTCACCACAAGGGACTGGTCTGAAAAGTGCTCCGTTCTTCCGAGAGTTTCTAGTGGGCCAGCCTTTTTGGTTTTGAGTTATAGATTCTGAGTGAGAAGTTAAATCTCTTCGAGGGTCCTCTAAGTCTCTCACTGCTAGGTGGTGCAGGTTATTCAAGGGGACAGCAGAACAGATGGGTTCTGTTCCCCAGCTCCATTTCAGAAGGACGTGTAGAAAGAACCTGTTTCCTTTGTCAGCTTCCTGTGCTTTCCCTTCTGGCTCTCGGGGTCTGAATGGCCTTGTTCCTATCTCCTATCGAGATTTAGGCTGGCTACAACTGGGTTATACATGGCATGCCCCGGGCTGCGTTCAGTTAGCTCAATTTGCTCTACAGTTGGTCTGCCATACAGAGTGATGAAAACAGCATGGGTTTGATTCCCACTCCAGCTGGGGTTACCAGGCAGGACTCATTCTCAATCTCTCTCCTTGCCGGAAGTATGGAGACACTCTGATTAAACCACCATCAGTTATCTCTTCCTAATGGGGAGCTGTCCTGTGAAAGGCTACAGTGACATTACATTCACTTGCATTTGGAACATGTGTACAGGGCATGTCACCGTACTGACAGGTGATGTTAATGTGTGGGGAACAGTTCAGAGGAGGTTTACCTGACTCGACCCTTGAACGAGTGGACTGCTTCATAAGAGTCCCCACCTGATTGAAGCCTTCAAGATACAAACAGGATGAGAATGGGTAGATAGAGACGAATGATTTTCTCTGGTTGCAGATTCTAGAACGAGAGGGAGCAGAGTCTGAGAATGGGGGACAGAGTGTTCAGGAGAGACAGTAGGAAGTGCTTTGATACACAAAGGATGGTTTGGAACTCTCTTCCGTAAACTGTAGTCGATACTAGATCAGCTGCTCAGTTTAGCAATGAGAAAGATAATTCTTAAAAAGAAGCTTTGTTGGAGAACAGGCATCAACTGCAATCCTGTCTATTCTCACTGTCTGCAGTGTTTAACTTAACTTCATTTTATTTCCCTTTTTTTTGATCAGTGCTACCTCTGTTCACAGCAAAACACTTCACACACCATTGCCTCCCACAACCAGTTCTCAACCGACCCATGCAGCCAGTTCCCACATCCACACTCAGTCGGGTTCTACCCCCAACTGCACTATCACTCTGCACTAAGAGACAGCTCACCTTCCCCTGTTGATTCAGCCCCAACGTATCAGTCCCCTCACATTGAACTTCATCAGAAACTTCAGCCCCATACACAGTAAATAGCTTCTTCCATCAAACAAAATCCACTGGTCACAAAGAGTTGGGGAGAGCCGTTTGTGGTCAATGCAGCATTCCTGTTGGTGAGGCACTGCCTGCTGTGCCCAGAGACAGAGCAGAGATGGTGAACCGTGAGACTGGAGAATTCAGGGCCTGTGAGACTGGGCCCATCACCCTCCACATAACCATCTCCTTCACGTCGGTGGATACTGGGCCCAGTGTCTGTCCGTGGGGGTGCAATGTGGTCCCGATGGTGGGCAAGGAGACACAGTGCGCTGTGACCAATCAAAGGTCACGGATCACACACAGCGAAGTGTTGTCCATGGTAACCATTGTGACTGGCAGTGTGATGGAGTTGAGACTGTCCCTGCCCTGACCAGTCCATCAGCGCCGCACGGCCAAGAGTGAGACTGTGTTGTTGGAGAGAAGAGGCTTGCTTCCCTGTGACTGAGGAAACAACACCCAACACAGGGAGGGGATAGGGGCCACCCAGCCTCGTAACCTCTGTCCCTCAACATGAGCAGTGAGGCCACAGCTCATGAGACGGTCACCATGACGATGGGTGGGAGCAGCAATAGGGGCGAGTGAGACTGAGTCCCAGAGCTGGAGGCAGTCACACTGCACACAGACAGACCAGGGAAACTGTTCCCTTGAGGACCAGCCAGACTGAGCCCATCCTGACCAGGGGGAGGACCAGCTCTTGAGGCAAGTCCCACTCTACCCGTCTCCCCATCATCACCATCAATCCCATTCAAGGCTTTTGATAAAAAAAACTTCACAGTTTCCAGACTCAAATAAAAGAGAACTTCTCTGTCACTACATTAGACCATTCAAAATTTCCTCAGTCACACCCATCAATCTCTACTCAGCAGTAGACCCTTCTCCAACTAAATCAGAAACAGTTTCTCAGGTCAGTAGAATAGGTCAGTCTTAAGCTTGGACAGGGGAGATCTCTTTGTTGGGCAGAGCAGTGGCATGTTCACCATCCGCTATATCTGGTTCCATTCCCTCCAGAAAGGTTTTCCAGATTGACTTGGGCCATGTGACAGTTGAGGGGAGGGTCTGGACCAGTATAGCTGGTGACATGTCAGCAGTTGGACCCGACAAAACATTGTGACTCATCTCCACACCACTTCATGTTCCCCACCTCTCTATTTCTCCTTCCCTGTGTTGACAGATAAATGGAGAGCACAACCTGTGGAGAGATCATCAGCCTCACTGGGATTCGGAATGTGAAGGAAATTGTCCTGAGAGATAATCCTCTCTATTCCAGAGTACTCTCAGGCTTTGCTGACACCATTGAAATAAATTTAATGTAAGTTACTCTGTTAGGCAAAATACAATCCTCAAAATTTTCCTCTTTTTGCTTCTCACACCTCCTGGAATCACTAGGACATGCGCGTTTACAAAGTGCTTCATTGCCCAGAGTTTGATTTTGTCACTTGTATTTCAACATACAAGAGGTTGTTTGAAAGTGTCAGTCCTGAGGGACTTTGATCAATTTTACTTCAAACAGACGTTTTCAGTTTGCAATCACAAGGGGATTAAAATAAGATAAAACGTTATAACATCGCTCTGTGTCATCAGTTTTCCAGCACAATTACATGTATTCAATAAATTGGACTGTTTGAATGGACACCAAATGCTATATTTCCAAATTTGCTGAAGACCCAAAGCTCATTTGGAAAATGAGGTGTGAAAGGGTCAGAGAGAGAGGTTACATTGGACTGAACAGACTCTGTGTCTGGGCTATAACATGACAGGTGGAACAGAAATTATTGTGATGTCAGTGATTTTGTTACAATTGAGATTGAAACCTTTGGAGGGTAATAAATTTGACAGGGCGGCAAAGTTTTGGGGGTGGGGTAAGCAGCGTGTTTCCAGACTAGGGCAAATACAGAGGGTGGGGGTGGGGGTGGGGGCGGAGTAAAAGAGAAGGCTGTATGGAGGTGGGAGAGGAAGAGAAAGAGAGAGTTAGGAGGTGAAAGAGAGAGCAGTGGAGCCGGAGAGAAAGAGAGCAGAGGAACAGAGAGAGAAATCAGAGCAGGAGAGAGAGAAAGAAAAAAAGGAAAAAGAACTGGAGAGATGTCGAGAAAGGGACAGACACAAAAAGAGAGAGAAGAAACCAGACAGAGGGAGAGGCTGACTGTGAGAGAGAGAGAGAGCAGGAGGCAGTGATGGAGAAGGTAAAATAGCAGTGTGGTAGGATGTTCCAGCCAGTGCTCATCCACTGCACCCATTGTATTTCTTCTTTTTCCTCCCTCCTCCGTTCTCTGGCTTCTCTTGGCCTCAGAAAACCGGCACCAGCCTCCGAAACCCAGCTTCTGGAGTGTGGTCGGGACAGACACCAGTGACCAGCGACCGGGTGGGAGATTGGGGTGGGGGTATTGGCCCAATGCAAAGTGGAGAGGACGGGGGAGTCACCCTGTGGTCAGACCCTCCTGCTGCAGAGAGACTTTGGAGAGAGACTGATGTTTGTCTCTTGAAGTCTGCTTCTTGTTTTTCTGACCTGTGCTTATACTGTGTGTAGCTGTGATGTCATGTTTTCTTCTTCATTTCTCTGTTCTGTAACTAAGGATTGTACCTGAGATGGCGCTGCCAGTGACAACTTAGAAACTTCTCACTGGGCTCATTTGAGAACAAGTGACAATAAAGCTAATTCAGTTCAATTTAAGAGAAATAAAAACAGGACATGCTGCCAGGGGTGGGGGACAGAGAGAGAGAGAGATATACCCAGAGGAAGAGAGAGCATAAAGGAGTGAGAGAGAAAAGGAGAGGGCTGTCAGTAAGTGAGAGAGAGAGAGAGAGAACCAAAGAGAGAGACAGAGCAGAGATTGTGGGAGAAACAGACACAGAGAAAAAGAAAGGAAAACAGAGCACAAGGCAAAGAGACTGAAAAGGGAGAAGTCAGTCAGATACAAACAGCAGTTCAGGAAAGACACAGAATCTGGAGTGGTGATACGCAGTTACAGTTGGTCCCAGTTCTCTCTCTCTCTCTCTCTCTCTCTCTCTCGATAGTTTCTCACGTTCCCTCTCTCCCATGAGGGATAGACCCTGCTCCTGGGTTTTGCATCAGCCTGGTGCTGCTTCAGGGAAAGGGTTACAAGACACACACACAGACTCCCAGGTCTGTCATTCAAACCCCTCTCCCCTCCCAAATCCTAGCTCATTCAGTCAGTTTCCAGGTCCCTCCCCCAGTGTGGAGCAAACTAGTTGGTTTCTTTTTGAGATTACAAGGGCAGAGCTAGAGAGAGAGGAGGTGTGAGAGATAGCAACAGCTCCAATATTTCAGTGTGGAGCTAGAGGAACACAGCAGGCCCAACCTGAAACGTCAGCTGTCTTGCTCCTCTGATGCTGCCTGGCCTGCTGTGTTCCTCTAGCTCCACACTGTGTTATCTTTGACACCAGCATCGGCAGATCTTACTATCTCTGAGCTCAACAGTTCAGTCCAGATTGTCTGTCCCTCCCTTCCCTTACCCACACACATACACACACACACACACAAACCACACAGAGACAAAGCTGCAGCTTCGAACCAGCTACAATACACACGTTTATTTAAACAGGGGAACACAGGTTTCTGTAGCCGGGAACACAGGTTTCTGTAGCCAGGAACACACATTTATCCCACAAGGGACAGCAGCATTTTCACACAGACCAACACAAGGTGGGACTGGGACTGAAATGAACCAGTAAAGTCAGCAAGTTTACTTTTCAAATGAGTTTCTGAAGTCAAATGTCAATCCATTTCACAGACAGACATCTAGAGATTACAAGTATCTGTTGTTTTTTTTCTTTTGTGTGATGTGGGCATTTCGGGCTGGCCAGCATTTCTTACCCATCCCCAGTTGCCCTTCAGAAGGTGGTGGTGAGCTGCCTTTTTGAACCGCTGCCGTCCTCCTGTTGTTGGTTGACACACAATGCTGTTAGGGAGGGAATTCCAGGATGTTGACCCAGCGACAGTGAAGGAACGACGATATATTTCCAAGTCGGGATGGTCAGTGGATCGGAGGGGAACTTTTAGCAGGTGGTGTTCCCATGTATCTACTGCCCGTGTCCTTCTCGATGGAAGTGGTTTTGGGTTTGGAAGGTGCTGTCTGAGGATCGTTGGTGAATTTCTGTTGTGCATCTTGTAGATCGTGCACACTGCTGCTCCTGAGCATCAGTGGTGGAGGGAGTGAATGCTTGTGGATGTGGAGCAAATCAAGCAGGCTGCTTTGTCTTGGATGGTGTCAAGCTTCATGAGTGTCGTTGGGACTGCAATCATCCAGGCAAGTGAGGAGTACTCCATCCCACTCCTGACCCGTGCCTTGTAGATGGTGGACATGCTTTGAGGAGTCAGGAGGTGAGTTACTCGCTGCAGTATTCCCAGTTTCTGGCCTGCTGTTGTAGTCACTCTGTTAATGCGGTGAGTCCAGTTGAGTTTCTGGTCAATGGTAACCCCCAGGCTGTTGATAGTGGGGGATTCAGTGATGGTAAGACCATTTAATGTCAATGGGCAGTAGATAGATTGTCTCTTATTGGTGATGGCCATAGACTGTCATTTGTGTGGCACGAATGTCACTTACCACTCGTCAGCCCAAATATAAGCGTTGAATGTATAAACGGCCATGAGATTTTGAACAGAATCGACTCTTCCATGACAACAGGCTGAGGGACTACTCACCACAGTTCCATTTCTCATTGACATCTCATCTGTAAAAGCTGGGAATGAGCTGATGGACACCGATAGTGTTTCAGATTCTTAAACTCAGGGCAGTGTCAGTTACTGCACACAGAATCTATATATACGTGTCTGTGCGTCAGTGTGTCTGTATGTGTGTTGGCGTGTCTGTATATGTGTGCGTTTCCATTCCTGAATGTGTGTATATTCACGTGTTTTTGTCTCTGTCGATGGATGTCTGTGTGTTCACCCGTGTTTCTGTCTCTGCCTGTGTGTGTCTGTCCACCTCTGACTGACTGTGTGTGTGTATCTCTATGTCCCTGTGTCTCTCCGTGGATGTATCTCAGTTAGAAACCTCTGTTGCTTGGGGGGCTGCATCTATTGAAATGGTGTTAAACTGCCCTCGATCTGTCTCTCTGTCTATTCTTCTTGTGTTTAAGGTGATACAATGCTGTTGGTCCATGTTGTTGTGTGTCTGTGCGCGCCCACTTCTCCCAGAAATGGGACACAAACACCGTTGTTCCATTTGTGAATGAGGATATTGTTTTATGTAAAAGAACAATTTATTGCTTTCTTTATCTGGTATCTAAATTTGGACTGTGTCACCCCATAAATAAATGCATTTGTACAGCAACTTAAATTCACCAACATAACTCCAACTTGTTCAAACACATGTAAAGAATGATTTTCATTTAAAGGATAAATTCCAGGAATAATCTTGCAAATGAAATTTATCACATATATCGACCACAAAATTATAAAGCTGCCAGAAATGGTAAAGAGTAAAATTATAGACATCCTTCTGCTCTCCATCTCTGGATCACTGCGATTCTTTCCCTTGCTCTGACCCCTCAGTCCCTTACGGACTCGACTGGCCACTATAATATGTCTGACTGTTAGAGCGTTGAGCAGCAGAATTAGAATGAATGGCAGCAATGGATGAAAAATTGTAATGAACCATTTAAATCCTACCCAGATGGGTTCAGTATAATAGCTTGGCTTTGAAAAACAGAGCCATGGCAAGTTGTAAAGTATTGTATAAGGTTGATATCTAAAGTAGATAAAGTCTAACATGCATCAAACACATTACAGTGCAGGTTGTTGATAGGACTACAACTGCATTTCTCTTTGTGCAATATTTAGTTTTCAGTTTCTGGCAGCAAATAGTGACAAATCGATCAAAGCTGAAAGTGACTGTGAACCAAACAGAGCAGGAGGTGGCTGCTGTTGATGAGACATAGATGATGCTGCACACAGGAGTGATATCCAAGAAAGATAATGGGAAATAATAAGCATTGATCTGCCTCAGTATGACCTCAGAGATGAGAACTATCAGATCTGATGCTGCCATGGCCACCAGGTAGCAAGTTGTGCATGAAGATAGGCCACAGTTTCCACGAGACAGGATCATGATTGCCAGTAAATTAACTATAGTGGAGAGAAAAGAAAATAGACAAAAATACTTTGAAGCGAACAGACTGTCCGAGTCTCGGCAATTATATTTGCATTCTGGTACCAAAAGGACATGGTCTTTGAATTACAATAAATGTTTAAACATCACAAATATGATCTCAGTTCAACTCAGACTTGTCCACTTCAAGATTTAGCAAACAAAGAGTTGAAGGGATGAGTCTCAGTTCACCTCCTGAATGCTGTTTTATTTCTTTTCAAGTTTGATTGAGGTTTTCCATCTGTAACTTCGCTTTCTCAACTGTTGTAACATTTACCAGCCTGTTGTGGGAAGGCAGGAAGCTGAAGGGAACTGAACCCAGCACCCATGAAAATGTAAGCTGATTTCTTATCATTCTGGTCAAATGGGAATGATTTTCTTTTACTTCCACACCTTTTCAACCTTGTAGTCATGAAAAGCTAAGGTCCCATAACTTTGAAGATAGGATCCTGTTCTGGTTTAATCTTATGAAGTGGTCAGACACACTTACGTTTGGACAGTACCTGGACCAGAATTCCATTCCAGATTCCACCATGCCACCCCATTTCCCACCAGACACCTGGAACATGTGTTTACTAGCTACTTGCAGATAAAGAGCATACGAATGGAACATGGTGCCAGAAAGGTAGATTGACCCCTAAATTGGAGCGATCAGCTTATGAGCAAAATTCATACGTGTTGAGAGGATGTTTCCCCTGATGGGGGAATCAAGGACAAGTGAACATTGTCTCTGAATAAAAGGGGACATCACCAGGTGTATATCTCCCTCACTTCCCGTGTCAGCCTTTCACCAGGACCATTCCCTCTGGGACACTCTGGTCCACTCCTCCTTTACTCCCAACACTAGCTCCACCCCGCAACTGCCCCATAGCGCCATCCCCCACAGCCACGGAAGATATGACATCTGCCATTTACCTCCTCTCTCCCCAGTATCCAAGGGTCCAAACATAGGTTCGAGTAATCTAGTCTACTGCATTCGCTGCTCACAATGTGGTCTCCTGTGCATTGGGGAAACAAAGTGCAGACTGGGTGACTGCTTTGCAGAAGATCGACATTTTGCCTGCAAAAACATCCCTGAGCCTCCAGTTACCTGCCACTTCAACACACCCTGGTCACTGGCCAATACCTCTGTCTCAGGGTTGCTGAAGTGCTCCAGTGAAGCTCAGTACAAGCTGGAGGAACAGCGTCTGATTTTCCACTTAGGAACTTTACACCCTTCCGGACCCAATATTGTGTGCAACAGTATTCAGGCTTAGGCATTTCCATGTACGAACCCCAATCCCCACAGACCAGGCCTTGTTATCAGATTGTTTGCTATTACACCCAACACATTATAAGCCACTAACAGTCTCCAAATACAGCTATTTACCCTCCTGGCCAGATCTTTTTCCACTTGTTTTGTCTGTCCAACAGCTCTCTTAGGGTTTTATCCCCATCTATAGTTTACTCCTTACCTCCACCCCTCACCCTATCTTTTACATAAAAACCAACATTTTCGTAGCTACCACCAGTTCTGAGGAAGGGTCACTGGACCTGAAATGTTAACTCTGATTTCTCGCCACAGAGGCTGTGAGACCTGCTGAGCTTTTCCAGCAAATTCCGCTTTTGTTTCTGACACCTCCAGTTCAGTTGTCAATCTTTGGCAATACAAGAAAATAGTCACAGAACAGGGATTGTGATGAATAAAATGTCCATGTAAATAAATGAAAATACACAGTTAGTCACATCACACCTGTTGAGAGAGAAGCTGTCAGGTTGTGGTTCACATCAGGAATGAACGGGTTGAAAACATTGATAGAGCCTGGGGGGATATTTAAAGAGGAGAAGCTCATGGTTCTGTGGAATTGTGAATGATTTTACTGAAAGGAGAATGTGGAAAAAGTGCTAGAAGATGGATCAACGGAGATGTGGATGGTTTAATCAGGAAAAGACAGTGTGTGGTGAGACAAATGCTCCAGGTCACTGTCAATTTGACGGGGAAAGCCACAGAGATCCTAGGGTCATGGAGGAGCCTGTGAGACATGTATCAAAGTGTAATTTCCAACTGCAGCAGTAAACCCTTTATCTTCCAGCCCATGTCATTGCCAGGAGGCACAACGTGCCCAATACGATGCTGATCTTTGTTGTCGAGTCCAGTTTAATAGCATTTGAAACCAAGAAAGAGAGGCTGGGGGTCGGGGTTGGGTGAGGGAGTCACGCCAGACTCAGAGAGAGAGAGAGAGAGAGAGAGAGAGGCAGGTAGTTTAAAACCGTCCAAACTGAGATGTCGAGACTGAGCCCAAACTTTTGTCAGAGCAAGGAACCATGTCATGAGCAGGGACAACACCACCCTCTATCACAATCAGCAAATTGGACAAAGTTCCGCTGAACCTCTGTGTGATCTGGGTGTCCTGTACAAGAGGGAAATGTGGACTGGAGATTCGGATAAATCTGGACAATGAAGCAAATGAGAACAAAACCAGTTCTGTTCCAACAGAATCAGTTCTGGAGAGGGGTCACCAGGCTCAGAACATTAACTCCGCTTTCTCTCCACAAGGGCTTCCAAAACCTGCTGAGTTTCTCCAGCAATTTCTGTTTCTGATCAGAAAATATCTTTTCTTTTTCAGAAGGAAATGAGAGCTTTCTGTGCTGTCAATGCAGTGATTAAAAGCACCGATGCCTATATCAAAGCATCACTGCTTCTAGAATCTGCATCATTGTACTAAACACATCATGCACAATACAATCAGAGCGTCACTTGGATCTGAGGCAGTAAATCAAAACTGCGGAGTTCATTCAGACCATTCCATATTTTAGAAATAAAATGATAAAAGTGATCCAATATCTGTATAAAATCCATCAGCAGTGTCAGTCCCACAGTAAATCCAAGGGCAGCATGCTTAGAGTTTCAGTGGTATCTCACTTACCTGGAACACCAATGACAGCCAGGATCATGTAATATATTTTGTTGGCACTGAGAATAATTCCGTGCATTTTCTGACTGCAATACTCTGCCTCAATGAACAATCTGACTGAATTAAACTGCGAGTTAATGAAGCCTGTTATCTATACTCTCTGGAAATCTCCACAGGGACATGAGGATTGCAGTGTTTTCAAAGCTTCCCTTTAAACCATTTGGTTATAGAAATTCTGGCAGCGACCCGTGTCAGAACACTGTTGTTTATAGAATATGATGATAAGGAATTGTTAAAGAATAAAATTGAATAATTCATGTAAGTCAGTGATTTTTTTGTTGCAAAAGTGTGCAGCATTTAATGAAATAAAATTCACAAAGAACTATATTAAAGTCAGTTCAATTCAGACAAGGCAAAGTTATCATAATCTTGATCTTTCATTAGAGAGAGATAACTGGTGCTGGTTTAACCTGAGGGTCACCACTCTTCAGGCAAAGGTAGAGATTGGAAGGAGAGTCCTTCAAGATCACATGAGCTGGTGTGACATTTGACCCTCTGCTATTGGCCCTGGTTTGCATTGCAAGCCAGCTATCCAGCCAACTGAGCTAAACCAAAGTCCATGCATGGCCGATCCTACAAAAAACTTATCAAAGTTTCCATTTGCGGCCTTTCACTGTAATGAGGAAGCCAAGATACTGGAGCCGAATTTGCAGACCACACACAAAATGGTGGAAAGGCAAATTGTGAGAGGGATACAGATGGTTTGCAGATAGATATTGACAAGTTAAGTGAGTGCACAAATAATGGTAAAATGAGTGGAATAGGGAAAATGTGAAGCTGGTCATTGTGTAGGGGACAACAAAAGAACAGAATATTATTTAAATGGAGACAAGCAATAGGAAGCCGTTTATCTTGCGCAGGTAACACATAAATTTAGCACACAGTGTGCAGCAGAAAATCAGGAAATGTAGTGGAGTGTTGGCTCTTATTTCAAGGGATTTGGAGTGCAAGAAGAGGGAAATCTTACAGCAACTGCACAAGGTGCTGGTGAGCCCACTTCTGGAGGAATGTGAGCAGTTTTGGTCTCTTCATTTGAGGAAAGACATCATTTCATTGGAGGCAGTTCAGAGAAGGTTCACTCCGATGATCCCAGGTGTGGAGAGATTGTCTTATGAGCAAAGGCTGAACAGGTTGGAACTTTACTCACTAAAGTTCAAATGAATGCAAGGTAATCTCATTGAAATAGTGTGAATTCATAAGAGGCTTGACAGTGTAAATGCTGAGAGGATGTTTCTCTCCATGGGATTCCTCCAGCATTGGGCTCACCAGCACCTTGTGCAGTTGCAGGAAGATTCCCCTCTTCTTGCACTCCAACCCCCTTGAACTAAGAGCTAACACTCCATTACATTTCCTGATTATCTGCCGCACACTGTGTGCTAAATTTCTGTGTTACCTGCACAAGATCAGCTTCCTATTGGTTGCCTCCATTTAAATAACATTCATTCTGTTCTTTTGTTGTCCCCTACACAATGACCAGAGGGCACAGTCTCTGAATAAAGGTGCACCAATTTCAGGCTGAATTGAGGAAGCATTTCTTCTCTCAGGGTTAAGAGTATTTGGAACTCGAAGCCACAGAGAATCCTTGTGTGTATTTAAGGCTGGCATAGATCGATTCATAATAAGCCGAGGAATCAATGATTACAGGGAAAGGTCAGGAATTTGGACATGTGGGATCAGCCATGATCCTGTTAAATGTTAGAGCAGACTTGAATTCTTGTTCTTGTTTCTTATGGGTTTATGACTGGACATGACGGTGACTAGTAGTATCCCACTATGATCTGTGTTAGAGCTGTGTCGAAATTATTCTCACTAATTATTAACAACTTGGACAATGGCAGAGAAAGTCAGATAGAGTCACAGAGTCATACATCATGGAAACAGACCATTTGGTCCAACCAGACCATGCTGAACATAATCCCAAATTAAACTGGTCCCACCTGCAAGATCCACATTTGCTCATGGATCCATGTTAGGGGGTATTTTAGACCCTGTGGATGATAGCATAAAATTACAAAAGGATATTGATAGCCTGGGGGAATAGGTAAAACTATGGCAGATGCAGTTCAATGTCAACAAGTGTGAGGTTAAGCAATTTGGACCAAAAAAGGGGTGGACCAGGGGACATTCTCAATGGTATGAAGTTAGATACAATGGATGCCAAAACAGACTTGGAGGTTCAGCTGCATCAATCTTTAAAATATCACAAACAGCTGTAGAAAATAAGCAACCCGTCTAATGGAATCATCATCATCATAAATGCTGGCCTTTATATCCAGAGGACTGGAGTACAAGGATGAAGACGTTATGCTGCAGTTACAGAAATCCCTGGTTAGACCCCACTTGAAGTGCTGTGAGCAGGTGTGGACATCATACCTTCGGAAGGATATATTGACCTTGGAGGGAGTACTGCATTGATTTACAAGAATGATATCTAGACTTCAGGCATTAAGTTATGAAGAGAGATCACAGAAAATAACATTTTCTCTAGAATTTAGCAGATAAAGAGGTGATTTCATTGAAGTCTTCAAAATATTATCACTCCCAGCCCTGCTGTCACACTGCCTCCCCCCAACCCATACGTGTATTTGTGTGTGTGTGTGTGTGTGTATATATATATATATATGTGTGTGTTTGAGTGAGTGTATTTATGACTGTATATGTGAGTACATTTGTATGTGAATGTGCCTTTGTGACTGTATGTATGAACATATATGACTGCATTCATCAGCATGAACATGTCTGTATTTGCAAGTGTGTGTGTGTGTTCACCGCTGTTGATGTGAGACCGTACATATGTGCATGTGACTGTTGACTATGCACATGACTGCATTTATGAGGGTGCTTAGTTGTGTTCGACTGTGAGACTTGTTACGAGTGTGTCTGTATGATTGTATTTGTGAGACTATATTTACATCTGAGTGTGGCTGTATTATTGTGTATCGTGTGATGGTGTATATTGTGTTTGAGTGACTTTACTTGAGCGTGCCGGTTTTTCTGTTTGTCTTTGTGTATGAGTCTGTATTTGTGAGAGAGTGGCTGTGCGATTGCGTTGGATCAGAAAGTGTCTTGTTTGCTGTGTGATGCCTCTGGCTGTTAACAACTTGTAATGACTGGCTGCCTCGGTGACCATAAGGTATAGAGGCAGAAGTAGGCCATTCAATACAACAAAGTCTGCTCCACCATTAAATGACCTGATAATTCTCCATTTCACTTTCCTGCCTTTTCCCAAAAACCTTGAATCCATTACTGATTAAAAATCTCACTCAGCCCTGAATATATTTCATGACCGAACCTCTATATCTGTCAGTGGTAGAGAATTCCACAGGTTCACTAGACTCTCAAAGAAGAAAATCCTCCCCATCTTTGTCTAAAGTGTGCAGCCCCTTCTTCTGAGATTATGCCTCTGGTCTGACACACGCCCACAAGGGGAATCAACTTAAAGTTAATAAAATGTGAGGCTGGATGAACACAGCAGGCCAAGCAGCATCTCAGGAGCACAAAAGCTGACGTTTCGGGCCTAGACCCTTCATCAGAGCTCTGATGAAGGGTCTAGGCCCGAAACGTCAGCTTTTGTGCTCCTGAGATGCTGCTTGGCCTGCTGTGTTCATCCAGCCTCACATTTTATTATCTTGGAATCTCCAGCATCTGCAGTTCCCATTATCTCTCAACTTAAAGTTATCTGTTTTTCTCAAAAAAAACCCTTCCCTTTTTGAATAATGGTGTCACACCAGGAGTTAAAATGGAGGCACATGCAGTCAGAACTCAAAGTTTCTCCATTTAATTAGTGAAGTTCCCATGATATCAGACACCGACAAATCATTTGTTTTTGCTGTGTTGAATTTTCTTGTCGTGCTGAATGATTGGAAACAGTTTTACAGCATAGAGCCATTGAAGCATTATGGTAGAGAAGGGGGCTATTTGGCCCTTCTTGTCCATGCTGACCCAAAGGCATCCAGATGTCCTTTCTAATCCCATCTTCCTGAACATAGCCCATTGGCCTGCAGCGTACAGAACTTCAAGTGCAGGTCCAGGTACTTTAAAAAGAGTTTAATGTCTCTGCCTCCACCACCAACTCAGGCAGCGAATTCCAGACACCCACCGTTCCTGCATAAAAATATTTTTCCTCATGTCCCCTCTAATCTTTCTGCCAGTTTGCTGAATCAATAACCGTTGGCCAAGGGACACAGGTTCCTCCTGTCTACTATACATCTACCCCTCTCAATTATGACAATTGCCAGGCTTCTCTGTTGCACGAAAATCAAACTCGCTCTCTCCAATCTCTCCTCGTAAGCACACTGCTCCAGCCTTGGCAACATCCTAGTGAATCTTCTCTGCACTCTGTTCAGAACATTGACATTCTTCCTGTGACATGGTGACCACAATTATACACAACACTGCAGTGTGGCCTCACAAGTGTCTCATACAATTTTATCATATATTCCTGTTTTTGTAATTTATACCTCTGCCAATGAAGGACAGCATTCCATTTCTTTCCAACCTTATCCACCTGTACCGCTACCTTCAGAGACCTGTGCATTTGTGTACCAAAACCTCTCACTTCATCTACCTTTCTGTGTATTCTCATTTAATGTGTATTCCATTTTACTGATTAGCCTCCCGAAATGCATTACCTCACACTGCTCAGAGTTGAAATCCATCTGACACTTTCCTGTCCTTCCCACCAATCCATTTCAGAGCTTACAGCTATCCTCAACACAATGCACTAAATGACCAGCCTTCTGCATCAACTGCAAATTTCCCAATTGTGTTTCCTGTGTTCAAGTCCAAATTGTTAATGTATAAAACAAACAGCAGGGGTCCCAACAGCAAGCCCCGTAGAACATCACTTGAAACAGCATTCTATTCACAAGGGCAACTTGTTCCTTCCTGTTACTGAGATCCAATTTGACACGTTTTCCTGTATCCCAGAGACTTTTACTTTTTTGACCAGTCTGCCATGACCTTTCCAATTCTTTCATAATTTCAGAATGATACTTTATTCATAAACTATCTTCCATTATCTACATGGTCAGTAAAGCAGCATCTTGTCAAGTGCCTTACTAAAACCCGTGTAGACAACGTGAATGTGAGGCCTGTATCTGCAAGTGCGTGTGACTGTATTAATAAGTGTATGCAAACATATTAATGTGTATGTGACTGTGTTTGTGTATGTTTGGCTGTTTACCAATGAGTGACTGCTGTCATAATGTGTGACTATGTATGAATGTGTTTGGCTGTAATGAGTATGAAACACTGTAATTATAAGTCTGAGACATGTTATGAGTCTGTGTGAATGTATTCATGAGATGTACTTGCGTGTGAGTGGCTGTATTTGAGTGCAAGACTGTATTTGAGTGAGTGCTGCTGTACTAATGTCATATGTTCTGCATTAATGAAGTTGTGTGACTCTGATGAGCGACAGTATTTATTAGTATGACTAATTGCAAGCATATGCAACTGTATGAATGTGTGCGATTGTATTTATGAATGTTAGAATGTATTAATGAGCATGTGTGCATTTGACTGTAGTAATGAATGTGTGCAATTGAATTTATTATTGTGTGGAACTGGACTCATTCCTGTGTGACTGAATGAGCAGTGAGTGCACGAATGATTGTGTGCGACTGATTATTGAATTAATGCTGTGGCATGTTATGAGTGTTTGTCACAGTTTTAATCAGCAAGAATATTTATGTGCTGCCATATTAGTAACTGTATGTGTGATTATATTAATGGGCATGTGTGACTGTATTTAGATAGTGAGACTGCATTTACCAGTGCCTGAAAGGATGTATGAATGAAACAGTTTTAATGAGAGGGAGACTCTTTGTATGTGCGCTGATGTGTGAATGAGTGCACAGCTGTGCATGTGTGAAACTGTAATCGTTATTGTGTGAGTGTATTGATCAGTGCATGTGACAGTATTTATGAGGTGGCTGCATTAATGGATGTATGTGTGACTGTATATTTTTTTCTAATGAATCTAACCCCATCCTGATCCTATGCTGGGAAGGTGTACACACAGGAAGGAGAGCTTTCTGAACCAGGAGGAACTGCAGATGCTGGCGAATCTGGGATAACAAGGTGCAGATATGGATGAACACAGCAGGCCAAGCAGCATCAGAGGAACAGGAAGGCTGATGTATTGGACTAGACCCTTCAGGCTCGGTGATGTGTCACAGCTGCAGAGTGTGGGAGCTCTTGAATTCCAATACATCTGCGGAAAACACATATGTAGTCAGTGCTCGTGAACTGAGTCTCTGAGATGGAGGCTGAGGATGCAAATGCTACACTTAATTCCAGGAGGCAGCCACAGCTTCTGGGTAGGGATACCCGGAGGAGGCTATTGCAAGTGCGAGTATATTGTTAGGGATTGCATTCATGGAGTAGGAATGGAGAATCATCGAACTTTACAATTGTCAGGCAAGGTTCGATGTCTGTATCCACCAAAGTGAAATCAGGTCATGGCATCGTGGTACAGGTAACAATTCGATTGAGGACAGTGATTGAGGACAGTAAGGTCAGAGAGAGATTGGCATAACTGCCTGCAGCCTGGTGTGAGAGTCTTGTTTATTGTGCCTGGAGCCAGGGTGTGGGACACATGATCTGAGAGCTGAATTGAGCTTCTCGCGAGTGAATATGTCATGACTGCCTCACCTCATTGAAGTGCAGTTTCCCATTCATGAGCTGCTGGGTTAAAACCAGACTGAGGCAGTATGCCCAGCATGATGGCTCAGTGGTTAACATGACTGCCTCAGATCACCAGGGACTCGTTTTTGATTCCACCATCGGGCAACTGTCAGTGAGGAGTTTGCATATTTTTCACGGTGTCTGCATGGGTTTCCTCCCACAGGCCTTGGGTTGGCCAAGCTAAATTGCCCCATAGTGCCCAGGGATGTGCAGGTTAGGGTGGATCGATCATTCTAAATTGTCCCACAGTGTCCAGGGATGTGCATGTTAGGGTGGATTGATCATTCCAAATTGTCCCATAGTATCCAGGGATGGGCAAGTCAGCGTGGATTGGCTGTGACAAATTTTCCCATAGTGCCCAGTGATGTGCAGGTCAAGGTGTATTGGCTATGGGAAATGCAGGATTACAGTGACATGGTAGGGAGGGTGGATCAGGGTGAGATGCTGTTTGGCGGGTTGGTGTATATTCAATTATATGAATGGCCTGGTTCCACACTGTAGCAATGCTATCTCATTTGCTGTTCCTACTCCAGGCATTTGTGCCAATGGCTGGGCACACTCCATGGGCAGCCAATGGTGGCATGTCCTCCAGTATTAGCTCTGAACGCCATCCATACACTTCGTTGGCACCCCTCATTGGAATATCGCTGCCAGGACTTTTAGCACACAGGGGTGGGTCCCCAGCTCACACACTGGACCAGGTGCATCTCAGGGCAGCTCACTTGCTCCTCCTAGTGGTCATTCTCTTTGTGCCGACTCTGATATCTCTCAGTATTCCTTTCCTTGCCTTGACTGCAGGGTAGAACCTCAGAATGGCTCGGTCCTGCCTTGATGCTTGGCACAGACTTCAAAGCTAGGCAGCTTGCCACAGTCCTCAGTGAAAGGAAAGTGGGCATCTCACTCTTTGTCAGTATGTTCTGGAGGGGGTGGGGTAGTCACCCAGGGGCTCAGAAATGTTCAATCCCTCACTGACACTGACCTGGGAATGGGATACTCTCAGTCTGGGAAAGTCGAATTCAAACAGCCAGAGGGTTCTTGGTGAGTCACTCAGAGGGAGCTGCATCGAGATCAGTCAGTTGTCAGTCTGGGCTGAGTGAGCAGGATAGCTCTGTGATGGCAGACGGCACTGAATTGTCGGGATGGGGCTGAGAGACTGAGCCTTGCTGCACCAATAGTGTGTGGGAACAGGAATCAGTTGTAATGGCTGGCCAGAGAGCATCAGGTAAAGGAGGGATGTGGATATTTTGTGGAGGTGTCGTGCTGGGTGGCCAATCAAAGACCAGAGACTCATTGGACCTGTGTTTCCTGCCACCTATAATTCGAGGACCGGCAGTGATGAGAATTGCCATCCACCGCGAGTGGGAGAAAAGGACGTGCGAGAATGCCATCGGGCTGTGCTAAATTGGGAATGAAGTGAGAATGGAACGACAGCTCAAATAATCTCACTGGTCTTTGAGGAGAGAAACCCTGCATCAAACTCAGTCAAAATGGCACTTGGCCAATTTCGTGTAAGGTTCAATGCTTCACCTTTTTTTGTCATTCTCTCTCTCTCTCTCTGATTGTCTCTGTGCACTTCTTCTGTGTGTCTCGCTCTCTCGTACAATCTTCCTTATTTGTCTCTCCCATCTTCTCTCTCTCGTTCAATCTTTGCCCCGCTCATTTTCTCTCCTGCACTCACACCCTCTGCCACTCAGATTCTCTCTTGCCGTCTCTCTCACCGTGCCTCTCCCTCTCTTTGTCTTTGAAATCCTAACTCTGCTCCTCCATTCCTTTGTCTGTTTCTCCCTGTCACTCACTGTCTCGCTGCCTGTTTTTTCTCTCTCGCACTATCTGTATTTCTCCATGTCACTCTCTCACATTGTAGCGCTCTATCTTCCTGTCTCTTTCTTTCTCACTTTCTCTCTCTCGGTACGGTAGCACATTCTTTGTGTCATTATTCTGCCTCTCACTCTGTGTCCATCTCTCACTCCATCGCTCTGTCCCTCTCTATATCACTGTCACATTGCATCACTCTCTTATCATTGTACTCATCCACCCCTCACTCTTGGCATCACTCTATCACCATGTGTCTCTAATTCACCCTTCTCTAACGTATTTTGATTTATTTCCCTGAAACTTAAACATAATCAAAACCTCTGAGCTTCATCAGATTTTTAAGTTGAAATGTCAGTTTAAGTTTGGCGAGGTTAGATCACATGGAATGCTGGGAGAACTAATTATTTGGATACAGAATTGCTCGAAGGTCGAAGACAGAGAGTGCAGGGGGAGGGTTGCTTTTCAGACTGGAGTCCTGTAACCAGTGGTGTGCCATCAGGATCGGTGCTGGGTCCACTGCTTTTTGTCATTTATATAAATAATTTGGATGTTAATGTCAGCAGTATTATTAGCAAGTTTGCAGATGGCACCAAAATTGGAGATGTAGTGGACAGTGAAGAAGGTTACTATAGATTCCAAGTGGATCTTGATCAGATGGGCTGAGGCGTGGTCGAGGAATTCAATTTATTTAAATGTGAGGAGCTGTATTTTGGAAAGCAGGATTCATACACTTAACAGTAAGGTCGTGAGGAGTGTTGTTGAACAAAGAGACCTTGTGGTGCAGGTTCATGGCTCCTTGAAAATGGAGTCACAGGTAGATAGAATAGTGAAGAAGGTGTTTGGTATGCTTGCATTTATTGTTCAGTATAGGAGTTGGGAGGTCATGGTGCAACTACACAGGACATTGTTTGGGCCACTATTGGAACACTGCATGCATTTCTGGTCTCCCTCCTATGGGAAGGATATAGAGAAACTTGAACAGGCTCAGAAAAGATTTACAAGGATGTTGCCAGGGTTGGAGGGTTTGAGCTATGTGGAGAGGCTGAATACGCTGGGGCTATTTTCTCTTGGCTGTCGGAGGCTGAAGGGAGACCTTATAGAGGTTTATAAAATTATGAGGGGCATGGATAGGGTAAATAGGCAAGGTCTTTTCCACAGGGTGGGGGAGTTCAAACCTGGAGGGGTTTAGATTTAAGGTGAGAGTGGAATGATTTAGAAGAGACCTGAGAGGCAACCTTTTCATGCTGTGGTTGATGTGTGTATGGAATGAGCTGCCAGAGGAAGTGATGGAGGCTGTTACAATTACAATATTTGTAAGGCATCTGGATGGGTCCATGAATGGGAAAGGTTTAGAGGGACATGGGCCAAATGCTGGAAAGTGGGACAAGATTAATTTAGGGCACCTGGTCAGCATGGAGGGTTGGATTGAAGGGTATGTTTCCATGTTTACATCTATATGACTGTATGATTTTCAGTGGTCCCCTTAACTCAATCCATAAATCAGTTAAAAAGGACTACATCCTGAGAACTCATTAGAACCGTCCCTAATGACAATGGCATTCCTTCTTCCCCAATCTTCGACATTTGTGTAGCATCATGATCTTCAAAGTTTGACGCCATCTTTCCAATGCATCTTGAGACTGTGGTGATAAGGAGAAGATGTGAATTATTTTATTCCAGACAACATTTCATTGAACACTTTGAGAATTTGAAACTAGGTCCGGTTGTACTTCATTAGATATTACATATCTTGGAGGGAAGAAAAATTGGACTAACTATTCTGCTGCCATTTTCACTGCAATTTTCGCGAAAGGTTCTGCTTCAGGAATTCGCAACGAAACATCCACAGTCATTAAACAGGAATACTGATTGCCATTCCTGGTTTAAGATCAAGGTTCTACACAATATTGAGGTTGTAAAGGACATTGGTGAGGCTTCTTCTGGAACACTGTGTCCAGTTCTGTTTGCACAGTTAAAGGAAGGATATTATTAAGCTAGAGAGGGTTCAGAAGAGATTTACAAGGATGTTGCCATTTATGGAAGGTTTGAGTTATAAAGAAAGCCTGGAGAGGCTGGGACTTATGTTTCACTGGAACGTAATCGTTTGAGAGATGACCTGACAGAAGTTTATAAAATAAAGAGAGGTACAGACAGAGTTAATGGTGGTTGTCCTTTCCCTCGGATGGGGGAATTTCAAGACCAGGGGCACGTTATTAAGGTGAGAGGAGAGAGATTTAAAACAGACATGAGCGGCAATTCTTTTACACAGAG
This sequence comes from Stegostoma tigrinum, assembly GCF_030684315.1. Taxonomy (NCBI): domain Eukaryota; kingdom Metazoa; phylum Chordata; class Chondrichthyes; order Orectolobiformes; family Stegostomatidae; genus Stegostoma; species Stegostoma tigrinum. Next base: position 22,099 of record NW_026728228.1, on the reverse strand, counting down.
GGTGGTTCGTGTGCGGAATGAACTTCCTGATGAAGTGGTTGATGTGGCGACAATTACAATGTTTAAAAGGCATTTGGATTAGTGCATGAAAAGGAAAGGTTTGCAGGAGCAGTGTGGTAGGTCTAGTTTAGTTTGGAATTATGATCAGCTTGGACTTGTTGAACTGAATTGTCTGTTTCCATGCTGTATGACTGTAACACGATGACTCCTTGACCGTGATACATGGTGCTTTAAAAGTTGACCTCAGAATGAAAGGAACAGCAGCTGATTGTTAAGTTTTCCCAACAACATGACATGAGTGGCACCTCTGCTATATGTAGCTTTATGCAAACCTGGCCAATAAAAGTATTTCAATACTTTAGCCTGTGTTTTCCCAGAGGTCCCCGGAATTCCATGAATCATTCATAATATATCATAATAGAACAGGAGCAGGGATGTGTTGTTGCAATTGTACAGGGCCTTGGTGAGACCACACGTGGAATATTGCATGCACTTTTAGTCTCCTTTTCTGAAGAAGGATGCTCTTGCTCTTGAGGGAGTACAGCGAAGGTTTACCTTGCTGATTCCAGGGGTTGACAGGCATGACAAATGAGGAGGCATTGACCAGGTTGGGATTGCTTTCACTCGAGTCCAGACGAATGAAGGGGAAATCTCATTGAGACATATAAACTTCTCATAGGACTGGGCGGGGAAGACACAGGGAGGATGTTCCCCATGATGGGTGTGTCCTGAACCATGGGTGACAATCTGAGTATTCAGGGTAGACCGTTTTGGATGGAGATGAGAAGATATTTCTTCACCCAAAGAGTGTTGAGCCTGTGGAATTCACTACCACAGAAAGTATTAGATGCCAAAACATTGAATGCATTCAAGAAGTGACTAGAAATAGCACTTGGGGTGAATGGGACCAAAGGTTATGGTGAGAAAGCAGGATTAGGCTATTGGAGTTGGATTACCAGCCGGTAGCATGATGTATTGTGGATCAGGCTCAAAGGGCTGAACGGCCTCCTCCTGCTCCTATTATTTATGTTTCTGTGTAACTATATCTCCTGATGACCACTGTCCACTCATCATTCGCTGGTGTCTGAGGTGTCACGAATATTTTGCTTTCAAGTAATGACACTTGGGATTTGCTTCTAACTCAGTTCCTGAGTAGGCTGTTTAATTCAAAAGTTTCAATTCAGGACCTTTCATTTCCCGGTGTCTTGCACTTTTCCTTCCTTCCTATCTAAATCTATCAGCCTGAGATCCAGTCACAACACAGTCAGGGATCAGCCCAGGATGCTCTTCCTGCAACATCTGCATATCTTTTATTTCCACCCTTTATTCCACCATCCTTTGTGAGACCAATATTCTTGACTCTGTCAGGTATCTTTCTAAAGCCAAATCCATTGTCTCTTTGGGAATCTGTTTCCCGAGTTCCATTACTACTTCTCCATTTAACCCAGTCATTCTTTAACTCATCCCAAGAGAAAACGGAATGCTGCAGACATCTGGAAAGCTGAAACCTAAAGCAGAAACTTCTGGAGAACCTCAGCTGGTCTGTGGAGAGAGAGAGAGATAAAAAGGCAAAAAACAAATTAAAGTCTGGTATGAGAGCTGAAGAGCAGTGATATCGAATTCTAATTCTGTTTCTCTCTTCAAAAATGCTGCCAGACCTGCTGAGTTTCTCCAGCATGTTCTGTTTCCTGTTCAGTCTCGAAATTAACTTGTTACAACAGACTGTTTTATAACTCATGTACACTTCCAGTTAATATTTTCTCCTTTATTAACTTCCCACAAAGACAAATAGCAAGATCAGCCAGCCTGAAACATTAATGGCTCCTTCCCTCCAGATGCTGCCTGGCTTGCTGTGTTTTTCCAGCCTCCTATTTGTCCACCTAGGATTCCAGCATCTGCTGTTTTTCCCTTTTGTCTCTAGCACCAGTGATTAGCTTCTGACAGTCTCTGTCATAGCTCTGCAACACACAGCATGGAACAGGACCTTCAGCCCAAACTGGTCCATGCTGACCATGGTGCCCACTCAGTTAGTTCCAATTGCCTGCATTTCATCAATATCCCTCTCAACATTTCCCACCCATGTACCTATCCAAATGTTTTTTTAAATATTGTTTTTATACCTGTCTCAACCACTTTCGCTGGCAGCCCATTCCAGATACGCGCCACTCAGGTCCTTCTGAAATCTTTCCCTCAATTAGATTCCAGCCGTAACTCACTCCCGGCTCTCTGTAATTCTGGATATAAACCACCCTGAGCCCCTTGATTAGATTCCAGGCTCATGTTTCATTCCAAACCCCACCCTTTCACTCTCTGTAATCTGGATGTGACTCACCTAATCCAGAAGTGAAGTAGTTTAGATTACATGGATCCTCTCTTCGTGAGATCACCTTTCACTGGGAAATGCTATTTAATCAGACGGAGAGAGAGAGAGAGCAGCATTGAGGGAGGGAGGCAGTTTGTAAATTGTGCAGAGGTATAGTAACAGAGATACAGTGGAAGGGAGGGAGTGAGAGAATGTATTAATGACGAAGGGAGAGGGTGACAGACATGTATAAAAACAGCATTAAAAAGTAAGAGACGGTGTGAGAGTCACAGAATGTGTCGGGGAGGTGCATAGTGCGAACAGGAGTGGAAAAAATGAGCTGCAGACAAAGAGAGGTAACAGTGAAATAGACAGGTTGGCTGAAGTACAGAGAGGAAACGATTGAATCAGATAGAATTGGACGGAGTTATAGTGAGAAAGCGATCGCGTGGGAGAGCCAGTATTGGGCCTGTGAGAAAGTTAGTGAGGGGTAGACAGCGAGAAGGAGAATGATAGTGATAGTGAGAAAGAGAGGGAGTGTGAGAGACAGAGAGAGAGTTAGAAAGAGAGATATGGAATGATAGAGCTAATGAGAGTGAGAGAGAGTGAGAGATAAAGAGACTGAGACTGAGAGAGGTACTGTGAAAGATAGTGTGAGAGAGAGCTAGTGAAAAAGTCAGAGAGAGAGGTAGTGAGAGAGACAAAGTGTGAATAAGGGAGAGAGAGAGAGAGGGAGAGAGAGATCATGTGAAAAGTCGAGAGAGAGAGATAGTGAGAACGAGATGCGATAGAAAGAAAAAGGGACACAGAGAGAGAGTGGTAATTTTAGAGGGGAGATGGTACAGGGAGGTTCTTTGACAGGTGGTGTATCCTTAGACATGTTCCCAAGCTGATCTCTCTCTCCTTTTCTCCTCCCTCACTTCTGCTGTCATCTATCCATCTCTCTGTTCAGAGCCTGGTGCTCTGTTACCTGCAGATTTCTCCCAGCTGCCAGTGGACGGAAGATCAGTGAGAAACTCCTTGTTAAAATATTCAACCTACATCGGAATATTTTCATGTTAATAGAAGCACATGTGTTAGTGCCAATCTGTAACATGATCTCCTATTCTTTTATGTGTGTCTTTATATTGTTTCACTCCCTGATGATTTCTCTCGCACTCTCTGTCTGTCACATTCCATCACACACATGCTCTCTGTCTCTCTTTCACACTACATTACACACTTTCTCTCTTTCATACTCTGTTACTCTCACTGTTTCTCTCACTGTCACTCACCTTCTCTCTCTGTCACACGCCATCAGATTCTCTCTCACTGTTACACTCAATCCCACTTTGTTTCTCTTACTTTCACTATTACTCTCTCTCTCTCTCTCTCTGTCACAATCCATCACTTTCTCTCTCTCTCTCTCTCTGTCACACTCCATAACACTCTGGCTCTGTGTGTCTGTCCCTCTTTGTCACACTCTGTCACATTCTGTCTCTCTCCTTCTCTGTCACACTCCCACACACACTCTCTCTGTCACCTTCCAGCACTCTCGTTCTCAGTCACACTCCATCACACTCTGTCAGTCTTACTCTCACTGTCTATCCATCACACTCTGTCTATCTCTCTCTGTCACACTCCATCATTTTCTCTCTCTCTCTCTCTAACTCTCACTGTTTCTCTGTCACAGTCTATCTCTGTCTGTCTCTCTCACTGTCACAGTCTCTCGGTCACACTCCATCACATTCTGTCTCTCTCTCTCTCTCTCTCTCTGTGTTACAGTCCATTACACTCTGTCTCTGTCACCATTTCTTTCACTGTCACTGTAACTCTCTGTCACAATCCATCATATGTTGTCTCTATCTTTCTGTCTCTCTCTATCATTAATCTGTCTCCCGATCTTTTCACCTGTCTCGCTGCCTCTGTTTCTGTATAAGTATTCCATTCTCTTTGCTCTCTCTGTTGCCATTCCCCTCTATCTTATCTGTTTCTCCCTCTCATTTTTCTGCTCGTTCTCCATATCTTTCTGTCTCACTGTCTCTGTTCCATTTCTGGGTTCACAGCTGAGGGACTGAGGCTCACACCTTGAGACAAGGGGAGTTATAGGTAATTGGAAGGGAGGGGCGATGGGGAGGAAGACATTGGAGGGGAAGAAGAGTTTTGTTTTTGAGAATTTTTAGTAGATGGTGACTGAAAGGGAGGGTGTATTAATAAGATTAGAATAGTAGGCGAGGGGATAGAGACTGAAGGGGAATAGAATGAGAGGGAAATTGGAGGACAAGGGTTTAGAGTGGAATGGGGTGGTTAATGGGGCTGGCAGGAGCTGAAATGCTGAAACAGTCGGGAAACGAGGGTGAAGAACTGGAGAGGTGCAAATTGGAAGGGATGAAGTTTGGAGGGGTCAGAAATAGAAGTTAGGGGAATTGGGAGGTGATGAATGACAGAGTTGCAGAGTTTTACAGCTTGAAGGAGACACTTCAGCACATCTAATCTCGCCCCATGTTCGACCACTTGGCCCACAGCATTGTACACGATGACATTTCAAGTGTTCATTTAAATACAACTTTACTGTTGTCGAGCCACCTTTCAGGGAGTGACTTCCAGATAGTCACGACCCTCAGGAAGAAACAAGCTTCCTTAAATCACCTCTAATCTCCTGCCCCTTACCTTAAATCACCGTCCCCCTCGTTTCTGATCACCTACTAAAGGGGAAAGGTTTCTCCCTGTTTACCCTCTCTCTGCCCCTTGTAATTTTGTAGACTTCAATTTGGTGCCACCTCAGCCTTCTCTGTTCGAATGAAAATACCCCGGTCTCCTGTCAGAGCTGCACTAATCCAGTTCAGGCAACATCTTGGTGAAGCTCCTCTGCACCCCGTGCTATAATGTGGGTGATCAGAACTGCACAGTCCTCCAGCTGTGACCAAACCAATGTCTTATGCAGTTCCTTAACCCCCTTCACTCTTGTATTCAATGCCTAGTCTCATCAAGGTAAGCACCTCATATGTCATCTTAACCAATGTATCAACTTGTCCTGCTGCCTTTAAGGGTCCATGCGCATCCATATCAAGGTCCCTTTGATGCTTTGTACTTCCTAAGGCCTTACCATTGCTTCCTCACCTTGCAAACCCTTCCAAAGCACATCACCTCCTGGTTTTCTGCAGTAGAATCCATTTGTGTGTGTTCAGCCCATCTGTATCATCCCATAAAGTAAGGCTCTCCCTGTCAGGCATCACCAGTTTGGAAGGTGGTTAAGAGCGACCCCAGTTGGCATTGCTATTGTCCTCAGTTCCTTCAGCCTTTCTGGGGAGAGCTGGTGGAGGGACACTAACTCTTCAGCAAGGGGTCACCATTCTCCACAATCCCATTTGGCAACCCCACTCCCCACCAACCCCTATCCACAAGCTAACTCCATTCAAAACTTCTTAACACCACTGAGCCCCAGTCTGCTCCTTTGCTTCTCCTTCAGCAGCTGGCAATGCACAGGAGTGTGAGGGAGAGGCTGACGGACAGCACAGAGTCCCACGTGACTCCTCATCTGCTGCCCAAGCTCCGGGACCAGGAGGAAGGTAACACGACCGTATGGGTGGGGATCTGGTGAATCACTAGTTGCCCTCAGGTACTTTGCCCTGAGAACTAATGTTGGGATCACAGATTTGGGCTGCAGCTCCGAGATTTATCATTTTATTTTTATTTTCTTGTCACTGCTGGGCCACCATTTATTGCCATTTATTATAATTTATTCCCATTTATCACCATTTATTTACCCTTGAGAAGTTGATGGTGAGCTGCCTTCTTGAACCGCTGCAGTCCATGTTGACGCAAAATGCCCTCATGGAGGGAATTCCAGGGATTTTGACCCAGCGACAGTGATTAAACTGTGATATATTCCAAGTCAGGATTGTTTGGAGAGGAACTTGCAGGGGTGCTCATGGAGTAATACAGCATGGAAACAGGCCCTTCGGCCTAAACTGGTCCATGCTGACCATAGTGCCCAATCAGCTTGTTCCAATTGCCTGCATTTCATCCATGTCCCTCTAAACGTTTCCCACCCAGGTACCTATCCAAATGTTTTTTCAATGTTGCTTTTGTATCTGCCTCAACCACTTTCGCTGGCAGCCCATTCCAGATATGCACCACTCAGGTCCTTCTTAAATCTTTACTCCCTCACCTTAAACCCAAACCCTGTAGTTTTCAATTCACCATCTATGGGAAAAAGACTATATGCATACATCCTATCCATTCTCAACATGATTTTATACACCTTAATAAGGTCGCCCCTTATTCTCCTACACTGTAAGAAATAAACTTCTATCCTGGCCGACCTCTCCCTATAGCTCAGACCAACTAGCCCTGGCATCATCCTTGTAAATCTTCTTTACGCACTTGCCAGTTTAACTATGTCTTTCCAATAACAGGGTGACCTAAACTGTACATAATACTCCAAGTGAGGTCTCAACAACACATCAGCAACTGTAACATAATGTCCCAACTCCTCTACTCAATGCCCTGATCGATGAAGACCAGTGTACTAAATGCCTTTTTTACCACCCTGTCTACCTGTGGCAATGCTTTCAACGAACAGTGTACTTGTACTCCTAGCTCCCACTGCTCCACAACACCAGCCAGGACCTTAGCATTTACTGTACAAGACCTACCTTGGTTTAACTTTCAAAAATGCAACACCTCACACTTACCTGCATTGAATTGCGTTTGTTAATCCACAGCCCACTTCTCCATCTGATCAAGATCCGTCTGTAATTTTTGATAACTTTCTTTGTTATCAACGTTACCTCCTAACTTTGTATCATCTGGTAGGATACAGATAAATCTCCCATTGCACTGGCCTCAGGGGCTGGAAGAGGTGACAGAGATAGGGAACGGTGTAGGAGAAGGAGGGGTTTACAGAGATGTGGAAGGGTGTAGGCACTGGAGGTGGTTAGAGAGATAGGGAGGGGTGGAGGGCCAGGAAGCTATTACAGAGATAGTAAGGGGTTCTAGGGCTGGAGATGTTACAAATAAGGAGGAGTATAAGGGCTGAAGGAGGTTACTGAGATAGGGAGGGGTGTTGGTGCTGTAGGAGGTTTGACATATAGGAAGGGGTGTCGGGACTGGAGGAGGTTAGAGATATAGGGAGGGGTGTAGGGACTGGAGGAGGTTAGAGATATAGGGAGGGGTGTTTGTGCTGTAGGAGGTTTGAGATATAGGGAGGGGTGTAGGGACTGGAGGAGGTTAGAGATATAGGGAGGGGTGTAGGGACTGGAGGCAGTTACAGTAATTGGGAGTTCTGTAGGAGATGGAGGTTATATCAATAGGGTGGGGTGTAGGGGCTGGGGGATTTTACAGAGATGGGAGGTGTGTGGAGGAGGTTACAGAGATTGAGTTTTGATGATGGAATTTGAGGCAAAGATGAGTGTTTTACACTGTGATGTCAGCATACTACATATTCCTGTAGTTTCAGTGCATACAGGAGTGGTTTCTGAATTGGACGTGGTGTGGTTTAAGTCATGGACAGCAGTCGTTTTGAACACTTGTTATATGGAGGGCAGAAAATGGGAGTAAATGTCCCTTTTCCTCCCTGCCTTCTCTTTGCCCATGTTCTAGGGTGAAGTGGACACCTTCTGTTACTCCCATATGATCCGCCCACTCTCTGCCCTTCTTGCTCATTGTTATTATCTCCCACATGGGTTTTACTCTTCCAGGACCTATATTCCCACCCAAGCTGATGTTTGAAATAAAAACAGAAAATGCTGGAGAAACTCAGCAGTTCTGTCAGGAGCAATGGAGAGAGAAAGGCAGTTAACATTTCAAGTCCAGTATGACACTCTTCAGAACTGATAAGTGTAAGTTCTTTATTCTTGTGATGGAAGGTGAGGAGGCGGGAATTGAACAGATTGTCAGAATGCACAGAGTCAGAGACAACTGGAGTGTTAATGGTGGTAAAGGAGTGATAGAGCTCTGAAATAGGTGCGAATGTTCCTTGTGCACAAGGGAAAAGATGGGTCCACCCTGGGAGTGAATCTGACAAGACTGAGCTTGGGTGAGGTGGTGGACAAAAAAAAATTGGAGTACAGAGGCCGTGCTTTGAAGTCTAGAAATTCAATCTTGGGTGCTAGAGTGCTGAACAGAGCCTCAGCAGCAAGTGAAATGCTGATCCTTAAGCTTGCATTGAGCTTTATTGGAAGATTGTAGCAGGCCCGGGCAGGAAATATCACATGTGAGCAAGATGTGTTATTGAAAAGGCAACTGGAAGATCAGGGTCATTTCTGTCGACACGATTAATCCCAAAATGAAACCTGGTTCGATCGATGTTTGTCAAAATTATTTCAGTGAATGTGGTTGTGATTCAGTGAACCATATCTAACATGAGGCTCTAAAGTTTCTTTAACGTCAGAAGTTTATTACACAAATAGATTAGAAAAAAAAATCTACCTTAAAGTAAATTTCAAAGACCTCAAAACACATTGCAAATAAACATGTTTTCTGACACTACCCATTACAGAGACTCAGCACCAGAGAAATTACCCTTCTTTGTGAGATCTTTAAGAATGACTTAATTGATTCTTCCCAGTTCTTTCCTGTGAACTGTGCAGTCTTACATGAAAACTCACAAAGCTGACAGCTTAGACTTCCACAGATTCCACAGGAGAAACCATATATGTTACTGAGCCTGGTCAGGTCTCCTCTGAATTACCTAAAAACTTTCACTCTCTGGGTTTCCTATGCTGAGATCAATCTTTCATCATTTTTAACCAATAACCAATAATAACTACCTGTCATCAACCTTTGCAGTAAAAAACAATCTTTCCTTATCACTCTAAAGAGTTTTCACTCTCTGACACATACTAAGTTACATCATAGTTCTAGAAGGATTGTTTGATCTCACTACCTCTTTTAAACTCTTCACAAAAGTCATCAATCTCATATACCACTATTTTAATATGTATTGCTCACTGGATCATTGGCTTCTTTTCATTTGTTCATTGCTTTGTTGAAAAGTGATGCAACTGGATATTCCAACTGCTTTCCGAACTTGGATGGATTCATTAGGGAAATAAATGTGTTTGCAAAATGAAAATGCAGCATATATGTAAGCTTTCAAGTCTATAAGGAGAATGACAGTCTAAGTAATTTGCAGCATCACAGAAGTATGAAATATACATAAACCGTAAAGCCATGAAGCTGCTGGATATGGAGTAAAAGAGTAAAGTGACAGACTTTCTTCTACCCTTTATCACTGTGATTCTCCCTCTTGCTCTGGTCGCTTGGTCCCTTCTGGACTCGATCAGCCACTGAATTGTGTCAGACTGTCAGAGCACTCAACAACAAAATTAATGAGGATAACGCCTCACACATTCCAAATTCTGTTTGCCCTGTTATAGGAATGATATTATTAAGCTGGGGAGGGTTCAGAAAAGATTTATCATGATGTTACCTGGAATGGCACATTTGAGTTATAAAAATAGACTGGATATGTTTGGAATTTTTACAGAGCCGGGTGGGAGGTGGTGGGACGGACCTTATTGAGGTTTGTAAAATCTTGAGCGGAATTAATAAAGTGAATGACAAGAGTCTTTTCCCTGGAGTGGGGAGTTCAAAACTCGGGGTGGAGCATGGGTTGGTGGGGCATATTTTTAAGGTGAGAGGAGAAAGATTCAAAAAAAAGATATGAGAAGCAACTCTTTTACACTGAGGGCGTAGAAGGAACCTCTTGAGGAAGTGGCAGATGCAGATACAGTTACAGTGTGTAAAAGACACTTAGATTAGTACATAAATAAGAAAGATTTGGAGAGACATGAGCCAAGCGCAGCCAAGTGAGACTAGTTTAGCTTGGGAACATGGTCAGCATGGACTCATTGGAGTGAAGGATCTGCTTCTGTACTGTATGATTCTATGGTATCGACCTGACAATATGGAAAATGTCACAACATGACCTCTATCCCAAAAGAAGGAGTACATCAACCTAGGCAATTGCCACTTTATCAATCTACTGTCCATGATTACCAAAGTGATGGAAGGGATTGCTATCAAACAGCACTTGCCAAGTGATGACATCTCAAAGACTGTCGGTATGGTTTCAGCTCAGTTCCAGACCTCAGCGCAGCATAAGTCAGGACAACACTAAGCGTGGGCGAGAGTGACAGCCATTGAAATAAATGTCACACTTGACCAAGTGTGGCATCAAGGGTGGAATGACTACATAAGTCACTCAATTCCACTTCCAGCATCAAAACATTTGTTGAAGTTACACTGGTGGGAAGAAACCTCTGGGGATCAGAAATTTCTTCAATGAACGATGAATGCATTTTTATACAATTGTGTTCAGCCCGCCTTTAACAATTACAGACCAGTCGTATTATTAACCAATTGCATACATGTCCAATCAAATTAATCATGTGTCTGTATGGGCAATGATGAACAGCTTTACTGACAACTCTTCTGGACAGGCTTGCACGATCTCATGACATTTTCTAGACATCTTTCTCTCTGTCCTTGGGCCATTCACGATGCATGCTGTATGCAATCACATTCCAATACTGTTGACTTCTGCACCAATTGTTCAATTGTCCCTGCAAGCAGTGTGTGTGTGTTTCCATACTATCTTGACAATAGGATATCCTCTTTAATGCTTATTGTGATTTTTAAGAGGTTATATGTGTGACATCGAAAATCTATAACTATGATTACATGGAAATCTTAACAAGAGTAAATAGGGTTTTATTTCTATTTGCGATGGATCTCAGATTTTAATACAGGTAGGTATGGAATTTTTCTATCAGCGTACTCATGGGTGTCCTTATCCAGCTGTTGCTGTGTAAACAGCTGCAGCTGAGTGTTTGTAACAAGACACTTGGTATATTCTTTGTATGATGCTCTCTGATCTATCTCAACCGTGTCACTTTGAATGTATTTTATCCACAAAGCTTCAATTGTCCTAAATTATGGAACACTTTAAGGTTCACTAAACAGACTGATCTAAGTTGGCTGGAAATCACTTTTGGACTTTGTGCACTGCTGTCAGCCAACAGATCCTGAGCAAAATTGGAATCAGAAAGAACTCTCAGATGGTTGGAGTCTATCTGACGGATAGAAAGATGATGGTGATGATTGACGGCCAATCATCTCAGCTCCAGGACATTCTGCAGCAACTCCTCAGAGTAATATCTGACACCCAAACATGTGTGGAAATGTCGGAGATGAGGGAGATACTAAATAAGTATTTTACACTTGTGTTTACTGTGGAGAAGAATATGGAACCTGGAGAACTTGGAAACATAAATAGCAACAAGTAAAATATCCATGTTAGAGAGGAGGAGGTGCTGGACGTCAAAAAGCGTATAAAGGTCGATAAATCCCTGGGGTCTGATCAGGAGTAACTTAAAACTCTGTGGGAAGCAAGGGAAGTGATTGCTGGGCCCCTTACTGAGGAACCCGAAGACTGGAGATTGGCTAATGCAGAGCAACTATTTAAGAAATGTAGTAAGGAAAATGCAGGGAACTATATACCAGTGAGCGAGTTTTTGGAGGGAATCCTGATGGATAGGATTTACATGTATTGAAAATACGTGTATTTTGGAAAGGTTAGGACTGACTGGGAACAGTCAACATGGCTTTCTATGTGGCAAATTGTGTTTCGCTAGCTTGACTGAGCTCTTTGAAGCAGGAACACAGAGGATTGGTGAAAGCAGAGCAGTGGATGTGATTTATAAGGACTTCACTCTGGTGTTCAATAAGGTTCCTCATGATAGACTGGTTAGCAAGGTTAACTCACATGGATTAGAGGCAGAATTAGTGATTTGGATACAAAAAGTGGCTCAAAGGTAGACGACAGAGGGTGGTGGTGGAAGGTGGCATATCAGGCTGGAGACTTGTGACCAGTGGTGAGCCACAAGGATTGGTGCTGGATCCACTGCTTTTTGTCATTTATAGAAATGATTTGGATATGAAGGTATGAGGTATTGGTAGTTTGCAGATGACAACAAAATTGGAGCTGTGGTGGACAGCGAAGAAGGTTACTACAGAGTACAATGGGACCTTAATCAATTGGGCTGGTGGGCCAAGGAATGGCAGATGGAATTTAATTTAGATAAATGTGAGGTGCTGCATTTTGGAAAGGCAAATCAGGGCAGAACTTATACATTTTGTGGTAAGGTCCTGGGGACTGTTGCTGAACAAGGTGACCTTAGAGTGTAGGTTCAAAGTTCCTTCAAAGTGGAGTCACAGGTAGATAGGATAGTGAAGAAGCCATTTGGCATGATTGCCTAATTGGTCAGTGCATATAGAAGTTGGCAGATCATGTGGTTTTATGGGGCATTGTTTCAGCCCCTGTTGGGTTACTGCATTCAATTCAGGTCTTCCTGCTATCGGAAGGATGTTGTGAAACTTGAAGGCATTCAGAAAATGTTTACAAGGATTTTGACGGGTTTAATGGGTTCTAGATATAGGGAGCGGCTGGGTATGCTGGGGCTATTTTTCCTGGATCATCGGAGACTGAGGAGTGACCTTATACAGGTTTATGAAAATCATGAGCGGCATGGGTAGGGTAAATAGACAAGTTCTTTTCCTCAGGGTGGGGAGTTAAAAACTAGAGGGGAAAGCTTTAAGGTGAGAGAGGGAAGATTTAAAAAGGACTTAAGTGCCAAGATTTTCACACAGAGGATTGTGTGCGCAAGGAATGAGCTACCAGAGTAAGTGGTGAAGCATGGTACAATTATGCCACTCAAAATGCACCTGGATGGGTATATGATTAGGAAGAGTTTAGAATAATATGAGCCAAATTCTGGCAAATGGCATTAGATTAGTTTAGGTTATCTGGCCAGCATGGACGAGTTGGACTGAAGGGTCTATTTCTGTACAGCTGTTTGACTCTGTCCAGCTGCTTAATCAATAACTTTCCCTCAATCATAGGGTCAGAAGTGGGAATGTTCACTGATGAATGTGAACTGTTCAGAACCTTCAGATACTGAAGCAATGCTTGTCCAAATGTTACAAGAGTTGAACAATATCCAATATTCAGCTCAGAGATAATGGGAACTACAGATGCTGAGAATGCAAGATAACCAAGTGTGGAGCTGGATGAACACGGCAGGCCAAGCAGCATCTCAGGAGCACAAACGCTGAGGTTTCGGGCCTCAACCCTTCATCAGAGACCCAAAACGTCAGCTTTTGTGCCCCTGAGATGCTGCTTGGCCTGCCGTGTTCATCCAGCTCCACACTTTGTTATCCAGTATTCAGCTGACAAGTAGTAAGTAGTGTTCATGCTACACAAATGGCAGGCAATAATGAGAGAGAATCTAACCACCGTTTTTGACGTTCAATGGCTTTATCATCACTGACTTCCCCACAATCAACATCTGCGGGGGTATCATTAACCGGAAACTTAACAGATGCAGCCTTATAAGTAATGCAGCTCCAAAACAGGTCAGAGGCTGGGAACCGTGCATTGAGTAACTCACCTCCTGACTCCCCACAGCCTGTCCACCAAAGCAGAAGTCAGGAATGTAATGGAATTCTCTCCACTTGCTTGGGCAAGTGCAGCTCCAGAAATACTCAAGAAGCTTGGCATGATCCAGAACAAAGCAGCCCACTTGATCGGCACCACATTCACAAATATCTATTGCATTCCCCCTTTGACATGCACTCTGTCATGTAACAGCCCTTGCAGTTTCTCACTTCAGTTTGGAGTAATGTTCTGGATGGAACAGGGATGAGGGTAAATAACCAGGAAAGTGTCAAAATCAATTTTATTGCATAATATGATTAAAAAAAACTTACATTGTAATTACCAATATATGAAGAGAAATAAGAATAAGGATGTATGGACTTTTTAAAAGGAAGGAAAGTGTTTTGAAGAAACGTAATGCAATAATCGAACTGACATTGAGCACACATTGGTTGGCCCAGAAATAGAGACAGCATCATTGAAAACCAAACATCGAGATGCAGCAATATTAATGGTGGACTATAGCGACATCAGCAATGTACGTGAGATCAGAATTATCGCAGAGACTGGGAGGCTGTCAAGTTTGTGGAACATCACAAAGATAGCAATAGTTGTATTGTCTGGAGAAGTTTTCAGATATTGCAAGGACTATACCAGCTGGAGGATGTTATTAAAGCTAGTAGACATCTGGGGGCTTGGGAAGGTGACAGAGATATAAAGGATTGTGATCCAGGAAATGATTACTGTAATAGGAAGGGAGTGGTGCTGATGATAGGCCCACTGATATTGAGGGTCATGGGCCTGGAGGTTGTTGTCTTAATGGAGAGGACGTGGCGTTCAGGAAGGCTACAGAGATTGTCTCCTCGGTGATTTCTGAAATGTTAGGCAGTAAGGTTGATCTGTCTTTGTGTGATATTGTGTCCAGTAGAGTGAGTTGGAGTTGGCCAGTCTCTGTGTTTGACATTACAAGAGCGGCCCGCTGAGGGAGATGAAGTCTAAAATCGTGCACTTGTGCAATGAGAACAACGCCTAGTCGAAGGTGAGACTGTGCATGTGTGTGATTATGGTGGCAGACAGTAGACAGGACTGTATGCGTGTTTATGTGGACGAGATATAGCGAAAACCCAGAGGAGAGAGTTTGCTGAAGGTGATGGTCTGACTGTGTGTGCAGCGAATCATTGTGCACTAAGTCTGAATACCTTTAAGAAAATGTGTTAATGAGTTAATTCCTACGATTGGCAGAATAATCTATGGATGGTAAAGCAGAACATGCAATTCACCTCGACATGATTTTGCCGGATGGCCTATGTTTTTGAAAGTCGAAACCTATGATCTAAAAGTCTGTGTCCATTTCTATTCTGTGATTTCAGACACTGGGCACTGGTTGGGGCAGGATGGCCGCTGCGCCCGTAACACCCCGCGGCTGTGAAAGGCCTCTTTAATAACACAGGCCGCGGTGTCCTCTGGGAAATGAGACACGACACATGCATATTTTTGGAAGACCCAGATCTTCTTCTTCCATTTTAAACTTCCGCTTTCAAGGCGCTCAGATTCTCCATCCACCTATCGATCCGGAGGTTCTCCTTCTTTGTTTCGGCGATTCAGTGTTTTATATATAAATTTAAAATAACTCTGACGTCGCCCCAACATGGCCGCCCCCACGAGGATGAGGCGACGGCAAACTGACAAAGAGGGAACTGGATCTTCAAGAGGAGACCTTGAGCAGACCAGAAAGGTCAGAGCTGCACCCTCCGGGTGAACACGTTTCACTGCACAGACATATGTTTAAACCATAAGCACAAGTAGGCCATTCAGTCCATCAAGACTACTCTGCCATTCAATGAGACCATGGTTGATCTGATAATCCTTAACTCCATTACCATACATTTTCCTGTCACCTTTTGTTCCTGTACCGATTAAAAATTGCCCACCTCAGTCTTGAATAAACTTAGTGACCTGACTGCCCTCTGACATAAAGAATTCCACAGGATCAGTACCCTTTAAGATAAGAAATTCCTCCTCATCTCTGTCTTAAATGTATGACCCCACAGTCTGAGAATATGCATTTTGAACAAAGAAAATTACAGCACAGGAACAGGCCCTTCGGCCCTCCAAGTGTGCGCCGATCGAGATCCTCTGTCTCACCTGCCATCCATTTTCTAAGGGTCTGTGTCCATTTGCTCCCTGCCCATCCATGTACCTGTCCAAATATATCTTAAAAGACGCTAACGTGTCTGCGTCAACCACCTCCACTGGCAACGCATTCTTAGCACCCACCACCCTCTGTGTAAAGAATTTTCCACGCATATCTCCCTTAAACATTCCTCCTCTCACTTTGAACTCATGATCCTTAGTAATTGAGTCCCCCACTCTGGGAAAAAGCTTCTTGCTATCCACCCTGTCTATACCCCTCATGATTTTGCAGACCTCAATTAGGTCCCCCATCAATCTCCGTCTTTCTAATAAAAATAATCCCAATCTATTCAACATCTGTTCATAGCTAGCACCCTCCATACCAGTCAACATCCTGGTGAACCTCCTCTGCCTCTCCAAAGCATCCACATCCTTTTGGTAATGTGGCAACCA
The DNA here is from genome assembly GCF_030684315.1 of Stegostoma tigrinum. Lineage (NCBI taxonomy): Eukaryota > Metazoa > Chordata > Chondrichthyes > Orectolobiformes > Stegostomatidae > Stegostoma > Stegostoma tigrinum. Next base: position 5,789 of record NW_026728228.1, on the reverse strand, counting down.
GAACTGTACATAGTACTCCAAATGTGGCCAAACCAAAGTCCCATACAACTGCAACATGACCTGCCAACTCAATATCCCGTCCAATGAAGGAAAGCATGCCATATGCCTTCTTGACCACTCTATTGACCTGCGTTGTCACCTTCAGGGAACAATGGATCTGAACACCCAGATCTCTCTGTTCATCAATTTTCCCTTGGACTTTACCATTTACTGTATAGTTCGCCCTTGAATTAGATCTTCCAAAATGCATCACCTCACATTTGCCCGGGTTGAACTCCATCTGCCATTTATCTGCCCAACTCTCCAGTCTATCTATATTCTGCTGTAATCTCTGATAGTCCCCTTCACTATCAGCTACTCCATCAATCTTAGTGTCATCTGCAAACTTGCTGATCAGACCACCTACACCTTCCTCCAAATCATTTACATATATCACAAACAACAGTGGTCCCAGCACAGATCCCTGTGGAACACCACTGGTTACAGGTCTCCAATTTGAGAAACTCACTTCTACGACTAATCTCTGTCGCCTGTTGCCTAGCCAGTTTTCTTTTATCCATCTAGCTAGCACACCCTGGACCCCATGTGACTTCACTTCCTCTATCAGCCTGCCATGGGGAACCTTATCAAACGCTTTACTAAAGTCCATGTATATGACATCTACAGCCTTTCCCTCATCAATCAACTTTGTCACATTCTCAAAGAATTCTATTAAGTTGGTAAGATGTGACCTTCCCTGCACAAAACCATGTTGCCTATCACTGATAAGCCCATTTTCTTCCAAATGGGAATAGATCCTATCCCTCAGTATCTCCTCCTCCAGTAGCTTCCCTACCATTGACATCAGGCTCACTGGTCGATAATTACCTGGATTATCCTTGCTACCCTTCTTAAACAAGGGGACAACTTTAGCAAGTCTCCAGTCCTCCGGGACCTCACCCTTGTCTAAGGACACTGCAAAGATATCTGTTAGGGCCCCGGCTATTTCCTCTCTCACTTCCCTCACTAACCTGGGATGGATCCCATCCAGACCTGGGACTTGTCCACCTTAATGTCTTTTAGGATACCCAACACTTCTCCAATTTTGGTCCTAGACTCTCCGATATGTGAGCATTGATGTGGATTTGTTGGGTTCAAGCACATGTTTCCACACTGTAGGAATGAAGTGGAAACAACCCTCCATATCTACCCTGTCAAGCCCTCTATGAATTTTGTATGTTTCAATCAGATTGCCTTTCTTCTTTTATGTTCCACCAAATCCAGTTCGATTATACTCAAACTATCCTTAGAAAACAGGCCCTGCACACATACTAGTATCAGCGAAGTGAACCTTCTCTGGACTGCCTCCAATGCCAGTCAATCTTTTCTTAGCTATGGCGTCCAAAACTATTCACAGTATTCCAACTATGGTCTTACTCGTGCCTTGGAGAATTTTAGCGAAACCTACCTAGTTTTATATTTCATCACCTTTGATATAAAACCACACATTCCATTTGCCATCCTTACTACCTGCTGAATCTGTGTGTTAGCTTTCTTTAGGATTTTTTACACATGGACTCCCAACAGCCTCTGTTTTTCTGCTTGCTGCAGCCGTTTTCTATGTAAATAGTATTCAGTTGTTCTATTCTTCCGCCAAACTGTATACTGCACTTTCCCCAAATTTCATTCGATCTGCCAAGTTTTTGCCGGCTGGCTTAATCAGTCCATATCCCTCTGCAGAGTCTTTGTGTCATCTCCATCAGATCCCTTTTTAACCCATTTAACTGGCCTATTGTTTGACTTCTTCCCTTTTCTTTAAGAAAAGTGTCATTTTGGTTGTTTTCCAATCCTCTCAGAGTTTTCCAGCATCTTAGAATTTTTGGAAGATTAGTGTTAGTGCATTTGCCGTCTCTGTAGTTACTTCCTTTGATATTCTAAGAGGCATCCCATCAGGTGCATGAGTTTCCCATTTTTTTTCTATCTCGTGGTAATTATTGTTTTCACTTTTCTCTCCTTCTCTGGTCCCTCTATAGTTTAGTAAGTCTGGAACTCTGTGCAATGTCACCTTTTAGGTTTGGTCCCATATATTGCACTCCATTCTCCCGCTGACAGACAACTCAATTAAAAGGAACAAAAACAGAAATTGCTGGAAAAGGTCAGCAGCTCTGGCAGCATCTGTGAAGAAAAAAAAAACAGAGTTAACGTTTCAGGTCCAGTGACCAGAAAGACTCGTTAACTCTGATTTATCCTTCACAGATGCTGCCAGAGCTGCTGAGCTTGTCCAGCAACTTCTGGTTTTGTTCCTGATTTACAGCATCTGCAGTTATTTCGGTTTTTATCAAGTGAAAAGGATATGTGTGCTCTACGTTCATCCTCCTGACATAACTGCACAATCAATGGGACTCAATCGCAGAGTATTATGTGAGTTTGAATCTCAAATCAAAGTGTTTTTATTGAACAGACTGTGTAATAGGCCAGTGGGGAGTTCTGAGATTTAAATAGGTAACACAATGCATTTAGGGGGTTCCTTTTCCCAATTTTACTGTCTGTGTTTCCAACATGTGCTACAAAATTCTCCTTCACCCAGTCGATCACTTGCAAGTTGTTTTATGTGATAACAGACCCAGAAACTGCTGCAGAGGTTGAGATGACTGTGGAGAGAAGAGACCAGTCATGAAACAAAGAAATATCACCTGCCTCACTATTGGCTTGACTGAAGCATTTCTGGGTGTATTCAGGATCTGGAATCAGGAATTGTGCGAATGAAGCTACCAACTCTAGGCTGGTGAGATGTGAGAATGTGTAAACCACATTGCAGACGAAATCATCGCTCTCCAAAAGTTCCATCATGAACCCAGACAGGGACTGGAAGGTTTGCAGGTTGTACTGGATCAGATCTTCAAATCCAAACACAAGCTTCTTCTCAGAGACTCCTGTGAAGGCCATCTCACCAAGCTTCAGTAACGCTTCACAGGGGTCTTCAGTCTCTTGGCCATGATTTTCCAGAATGTTATAAATATAGTAGGAATATAGCTGGATGATGGTCTTGGGAACTTGCTGCTGTTTCCTGTCTCTTCCTATGAAAAAGGGACCCAGTGACAGACTGAGGACCCAGCAGTTATGAAGGGTTATGGCACATGGTGTACAGGATCTCGTTCTCCTCCATGTGTTTGAAAACAGCTGCTGCCACTGTCTGATCCTCAAAAAATCTGTGGAAATATTCCTTCTGTTCATCACCAAGAAATCTCAGGGGTTCAGCTGAGACACTGATCTCAGCCTTTTTCAACAAATGGAATGCAGTGAGACGGCTGGCCACTCGCCCTGAACATCCTGGGAGCAGCTTGTGCTGGATTAAACTGTACATAATGTCTGACACTTCACACGAGGATTCAGGATCAGTGCACGTAAACTGTGATTCTATATTTGTTTGATTATGTTCACAACTGTTACTGTCCTTAAATTTGTCCAAACCATCAAATATAAACAGTAAACTCTCTGGGTTCTTTCAGAGCTCTCCCAGAGCATTCCCAAGGTAAGGACAGTGCTCCTGTACCAGGTTCTTCAGGTTTATTCTGCAGTTGATAACATTTAAATCTCAGTGTTTGGAAAACAAATTGAAATTGTGGGTATATTTACCTATTAGCCCAATGATGGACCAGCATTTGTACCATTGCTGTTTTTCCAATCTCTGGGATCCTGTTTGCTGATGCTGAAATTCTAGAATTCGACTGCCCAAAGAAATATTTCAGTTTCAGAGCAGTCTCCCAAGCTGGGAAACATTTCTTTGAAACAACTGCTCAATTCAGACTTTTTAAACTTGTCTTCAGAGATGTTTCTGTATCCAGTCTTCATGGTCTCTGCCTCTTACCAGCAGTTCATGTTTTACTATTTTCTGATCTCAAACAATAGCAACAACCATTAGCTCAGTGTATAAATCAAGCAATTGAAAAACGTTAAATTTGTCATAAATAGGATAGTGTTCACGCTCAGTATTTAAGTTTGTTCCTGGAGTATTTCCTTGAATTCCTGTTGGGCATCTTAAACTGGAACAGGCAAAAAATAAACTGCTCTTCGAAACTGTTTATGAATTACAGAAGTAACTTTTAAATATGACATTTTAATCCAGTGACATTCCAGGAAGAATGAACTCATCTTCTCAAAGCAGATGATTGTGGGACATTAACAAACAGTGAATGCGAAATTTGGTTGAGGAATTTGGTATAAATTTCATTCAGTGATGATACAAAATGATCAGTGTGTAATTCAGCCTCAGTACTACATCAATTCAAATAATTCTATTTCATTTTCGATAAGAGATGTTTTGTTTTTTCATATTATTCGAATACTTTTGCTGTCCTCAGCAATATGTGTGTCTGTATGTGTATGTCTCTGTGTGTTTATGATACGTGTGTGTCTCCAAATGTGTGTGACTCTCTGTGTGTATGTGTAAAGGTGTCTGTATGTGTGGGTATGTGTTTCAGTGTCTGCATACATTTGTGTATTTCTCTGTCTATGAGTGTTTCGTCCTCTGTATCTATATGTTTCTGTCTTTGTATCTGTGAGTAACATTCTATGTATGTCTGTAAGTATATGTATGAGGTCGTCTATATTAGCATATATATATTATTGTGAGTTTTTTTGGTTTTGTGTATCTGTGTACATCTTTATTGTCAATCTCAGTGTGTCCGTGTCTGGTTGTATCGAGGTAATAGTCTGTATCTATATCTGAGTGATTCTTTGTGTCTGTCGCTCTATGCAACAGGATCTTAATTGTTTTGGTGGTGAAGTATTGAACTGGGGTCAAACTCCTCTCTCTCTCTCTGTCTGCCCCTCTTATGTTTAAAATCATAATGTTCATGGTCGTGTTAATGTGTGCCTCTATGTCTGTGTGTGTTTGTGCATGCGTGTTTGTGCACCTCCTGCAATAATCGTTAGCTCAGTGTATCAATCAAGCAATTGAAAAACGTTAAATTTGTTTTAAATTGGATAGTGTTCATGCTCAGTATTTCAGTTTGTTCCTGAAGTGTTTCCTTGTATTCCTGTTGGACGTTGTAAAATGGAACAGGCAAAAAAAGTGCTCTTCAATGTTGTTTATGAATTAAAGAAGTAACTTTTAAATATGACATTTCATAAGACAGTCTCTGCCTGCAATGGGAGTGACTTTGTACTGAAGGAAGTTTGAATGAATTAATTAAAATGTGGTGGATCAAAGGCTTAAAGCGATATAAGTTTGAAGAGGCCTCCCTGGGCCACTGCACAAGCAGCAGATTTGCTTTGGGCAAGACATCAAAGCCTCTAAATCTCTCACATTGTACATTTGTTTCATTCTTTAAAGGATGCCTTTGGAGACACAGATCCATTTTGCACCATCCATTGCGATGTTGTCCCTGGGATATGAGGAGAAGGAAGTGAACATGCCCAGTGCTGGTCTCAGCCCCCTCGACCGTTGATTAATTTCTCGCTTAAAATTTGTGAGAGTGCATCAGAAAACGTTGTAAGCTGCAGAAAGTGCAATAAAATTCACCTCATGGAATGGTTTCCTTGGAGCTGCCTGAATACAACTGCGGTGCAACCTTTCTGTTTAATACGTTTAATGTGAGGAATACTGCTCAAAGACAAATCATTTCCACGTTACAGAGTGAGCACAGCATTTCTCCACATGAGCATTTTCCACAGTGAGGATCCTCAGTCCAAATGCAAACCTCTCCACACTGGGTTTGTGAGTGTGTGTGTGTGTGTGTGTGTGTGTGTGTGTGTGGATGGATGGTGCTGTCAATTTGGATTGTGCTAAAAGATGCTGTCCTTCCTTG